>NW_010336779.1:0-43608 GCF_000700745.2 Antrostomus carolinensis
ATATATATTATACAATACATAATATAATAATATCCTCCTAATATAGAAGAGTTATCAGACTTTCACTTTTAGATGGTGTTCTGTTAAAATCAGTATTATAAAACCTCCTTTTGGCAGAAAGAAAGGGTTGGACTTGAAACAGGACGAAAAATAAGAAGGTAACATTTCAGATACAAATCAAAAATCTAGTTACTGTCTGCCCAGCTATTTAAACATTCATATCAATTATTAGAAGTTTGGGATCCATAACCGAATGGTTTTGGAATTTTAGGTATTATTGTGATGACTGATTGTTCCATTTATATTTGATATTTAATCCAGTTTGCTGTTTGATTTGATAATTGCTTTGTTTTATTCTTTATGTTATGCTAACATAAAGAACAGTAGTCCTTGAAATACATTTTCTTGAGTGTATTCATATTATTCAATAACACTAGTCATGACTCCAAAATTTGATTATATTGATATAATTTTAATGAATGTAAGCACATTTACATTAATTGACTCTAAGTCACATTTTTTTCATAAAAATGTGATTCTCTATTGGACAACCCAGAATTTTACCTAAATCTTCTATTTGCCACTTGTTTCTCAAGTATTTCTTACATTGAATAGCGGAGGAAGACATACAGCCCACAGCTAGCTTCGATACTTAAGCTGACAAGCATTAAGACTCCAAGTGCCCAAAGGAAGTTTTCCACATGGAGAAGCAGTTATTTGTCTCTTTCTCAGAGAGAAAGAGAAATATACTCTTTACAAGTATAGTATTTTACAACATGCCATCCAACTAAAACCCACACTATTCTCCTCTTTCAGAGAGGGTTTGTTTTTTGTTTTTTTTCCTCCAGATAACTCTGTAGAGCATGACTACTGCATGAATTCAAAATATTTTATCAAAATGTACATAAATATGTTTCAACGGGTTTCAGTCCTACTGACAAAAATATGTTCAGAAAATCTTTTCGGTATCCCCTCAATTAAAGTTTCAGGAATCTTTTTATTAAGCCCTTCCATTTTTCATTTGATTCAGGGTGAAAGGAAAAAAATTTGATCAGCTTAAAAATAGCTAAACATTGTTTCCTACAATTAAGTGTTACCATCACAACTACGTATCTTTAGATATCATAGAACGATTTGGGTTGGAAGGGACCTTAAAGACCATCCAGTTCCAAGCCCCCTGCCATCAGCAGGGACACCTTCCACTAGACCACGTTGCTCAAAGCCTCATCCAACCTGGCCTTAAATACTTCCAGGGAGGGGGCATCCACAACTCCCTTGGGCAACCTCTTCCAGTGTCTCACCGCCCTCACTGGAAAGAATTTCTTCCTAATATCTAATCTAAACCTGCCCTCTTTCAGTTTAAAGCCATTTCCCCTTTTTCTATCACTACCTACCCTTGTAAAAGTCCCTCCCCAGCTTTCTTGTAGCCCCTTCAGGTATTGGAAGGCTGTTATAAGATCTCCCTGGAGCCTTCTCTTTTTCAGGCTGAACAGCCCCAACTCTCTCAGCCTGTCCTCATAGGACATATTCCAGGATGAAAGTACCAGGAACTGTATTAATGCCATTTTACTTTTCATCACCTCAGCTTGCACACCTCCTGACAAAGATCTCAGATTATCAAGACCAGGTTTTTCCTCAAAACAGATTTTTCAAGCTGTTTTGCATTTTAAGTTGGAATTTAACCTCAAAACAGTGAGGGCCAAGCAAAGTATCTACAATGGCTCATAAGCTATGTCTAACCAGTATTGCTAATGTTTTCCAGTGGTTTAAGACATTTCATTTACATAACTTTCATTTCAGCTCCAGTACTTTTAGAGCACACTTCAGATATGAAGAGGTAATACTTAACACAAGTACAGGACACACACACACAAAAAAAAAGCAACAACATCAAGATCTTTTATTTCTGACGACATCTGTACAAAAGAAGATTCTCTGCTTTGTATGCAGATTTATTGAGATCTGATACCAGTTACCCTTAACTGGTGACCTTGACCAAAATTTCACTAGTATTCCTTCTTCTCTCCCTCCTCAGTTTGGCAGCAGCAGATTTCAAAGGCCATTTCAACACTTTTTGCTGTATTTATGTAACAGCAAAGAACATGGAATATTTGAGCTCTGTTAGGATGAAAAGTGGAACATATTGTGCGTGACTTGAAAATTGGGTGCCCAGTGCCTACTAGTTAAGCTGTTGTAAGGATAATCAGGGAATGTCACCCAGAATCTCTTAATTTCATGGATCATTCCTCTGTTTGTTAGGCACAGCAAATTCCTGATAGAGAGAAATAGAAAGTGCTCAGACTGCTGGGAAAGAAAAGAATTCAGCAACAGCATTTTATTTAAATCAACTAAACTGTTTTAAATGAAACCAATCACTAAGGTCTTATAATTAAAGCCTTTCACAATTATAAAATAATTAGGGCCTGATATTGTAACGTCTTCTCTCTAGAGAACACACACAACAGATTACCTTCGAATGCTTGTACGCTAGGCACAGCCACTGCTAGCATTGATGTATCTGAACTAGCTTTACACAAACTAGCTTGAGTACTGGGTAGCAGTAACAGATCAAACCTCAGAAAACATTTACAGGTCTCCTCGAGCACATTTTTTGTAGTCCACACTGCATTCTGTCACTGTAGCTACTCTGCTAGCAGAAGCCCGCCTAGACTATTTAAAACTGCAATCTATATTGCAGTTTTAGATCTATATAGATCTATATTACTCTGATTAGTATATGCTATAGTAATAATTGTAAGCCTCTAGTTTTCCAGACTGCCTAAGGATGCCAGATAACAGTTCCCATAGTATTAATAAATAAAAGTATCTTAATAAAAAGGACTACGTCCAACTAATCTTTAGAGCTTTACTTACAAAAGCCAAATCAGAATTGGGGAAGTATAACAGAATTATCTTTGGTAATAGTTTTTCTTAGCTACAGTGAATGTTAAGAATGTTTTTTTTCTTCATTTCCTTCAGATTCTAACATACTTTCTTTGTAACAAAGTTGAAAATAAAAAATCAATGCCTTTCTATAGCTATGCAACTGGATGTCAGGTATAATTTTAAAAGCTCCACTAGGCATTCAGAAAGCAATCATACTTCAAATTATGTCCTTATTTTACATCATAGAAATGGCTGCATGAAAATGTAGTAAAAGCCTGAGAAATCAAACTCATGGTCTGCTGAAATGCTTTGGAAATTGTCATTTTTGCATACAGATTTCACACAACAACATTAGACTGCAGGTTTTATAACCAAGTAAAATTAAAATATTAGAAAATAAATGTTAACCTCTCAATATCTTTTCAGAAATGGTGATTAATTATGCTTTTCTAAATGTTAATAATAAGGCTTTGAAGATATACAATACTGCTAAGAGCTAACTATTGTTCCAAACCTCTGTATAATAGCCCCCTCAGAAGGAACTAACTAACCAGAGATTCAAGCAATTCAAAATATATGCCAAACAAAACTACATTTCACTGCCAAAAGTCTTCCCCAAGAGGTGAATAACATTTTCCATAAGTCTGTGGAAATGACTAAATTAAGTTTGGTAATGAAATACTCATAGCTACTTTTTATGTATGATTCAATATTTAATTTCTCTACTGAAAAATATGGGTTGCATTAATTACATAAAAAGGAAGCTCATATTTATTATTCAATGAAAAGATTAACAGTCTAAAACACAATATTTTAATACACTAGGGAATATTTATCTCAATGTTTAAAGCATGAAATTTGCTTATCTTAACCTACTTTCCATCCTGAAAAATTATTTATATTATTACAGTTTAATTTTACAGAATTTCAGTTACATAGAAAATATATTGAACACATTTTGTATTAAGTGAGGCTAATTATACAGTGGATATTTTGTAATTAAAACAGCTTAGTTCTAATTTTCATAAAGGTCTGTATGTAGACCAATTCAACAACCACCAATCACAGCACTGCTAATGGGTTCAGAGCAGAATATTTTTTCATGTTCTTTTCCCAACAAGAAATACTGAGGCAACCCCATGTGTGTGATGTCCAGCATTTCGCTTGGGAACCTCTGCTTTGCTTTCTGACCTTTTTGGGGTTACCTCCTACAAGCATAAGCTTCTCTACTGATACTGGCTATTCTATCGTCCCACTGGAATGTAGCTCTTACAGGAGGTGAAAGCTATGCAGAAAGGCAGTTTTTTTGGTTAATGTAAATTAACATTGCAGAGGCCTGAAAGTATGATAACCCAATGCCGGAATTTGACCCAGTGGATTAAGAGAAAATAGCAATGAGATTAAATATTCTCAGTGGATTTAATTGCTGAGAAAAAGCACTGAGCTTTCATATTCAACTCAGTTTAGCATTGTATATGTGTATCATTTGATTTCTACAGTAGATACATGGTTGCTCACAATAAAGCCTGCAGGTAACATCTGTTTGGATCATACTAATAATAATTAGTTAATAATCTGAAAAATTACTTCAGCAGTAAATGATATAAACTGTTAATTTCTTGGAATAACCGAACAACAACTCAGAGTTGCCATGATCAACTTCAACCAGAGGATCCTCACCCTGACCACAGCTGAGCCATTGCATGGCTGGACAATCATTCTTAGAGTTGTAACTGTCAGTCTCACTGCCATTGTTGACATTAAACCAGTACCTTCATTTTCTGTGTGGGAAAGATACATTAATTAAATTGGAGGACAGGAGATGAGTCTTCTTGTCTTCCTTCTCCACTGTTATTAAAAATATAGTCACTGTAGGAGAACTGGTTGAGAAGACAGTCTGGAAGCTGAGAAGTTTTGAGTGTCAACATGATGACATGGAGCCCTAAAGAAACCTACCTCTTCTTTACATCACACTGTGAATTTTTATAAGTTGTGCTTCTGACTGGCTTTTCTCCTGATCCCTAGAAAATCAGGACAAGCTGAGATCTATAGAATTGGAAATATGTAGGTAATGGCTCACAGTGATACAGGGGAATAAAGTGAGTTAAATGAAGCATTTCTTCCTCACAGCAAAGCAGGTGACCTGAAAGGATACAGATGTGTTAAAGAAACCTTACAAGATGCTAGGGGCAAGTAAGTAGTTTTGCTTTTTCTTTATTTGTCTCTTTATACAATTCTGTTCACTTAAAAGTGCATCTTCCTGGGAAGAGGATGAGCTAATATTGGCTTTAATTAAGCTGTGCTCCTCTGCCTGATGTAACAGCGCTGAAGTCAATAACAAATTTAAAGGCCTCATTTCTGGGCCCATTTGAGAGCTGTTTCTTCCATCCTGCACCATATACTTACTTAAATATTCCTTCTCCACCCATTCCTTAACTTAAGCTTAACTCATGGAATTAGTCAACTTCTTTTGAATTCTATGTCTTTTTTTTTTTTTGTCTTGTTTTAAAACACATTTATGACATGCTCTGAATATAAAACTGTATTGCAAGGCTCTGTCACAGTTTATTCATGATAAAGCTAATGAGTTTTCATGTTTAAGTTTTACTCTTTGCAATAAATTCTGCTCACAAGGCACACCTAGGTACAAATGCAGACATCATTTTAATTTATAAAAAAGTGGACAGTATCAAAATAGAAATATCAACAGCAGCACTCTTCTGGTCTAGCTTTCCCCATGAAATATGGAACAGCTAAAGCATTCAAGCAATTCCTCAAATTTATGTGCTGAAAGCTATTCAAATATAAAATAAGCACTAACAAACGGGCAACCTTGTCAGTTGCAATGCTAATAAATCAAATTCACCAAGGTAAGTTAGCTACATTTTCAGTACAAGTGGATATATCATAAGGGCCTGATAATGATACAACTACCAGAAAAATAAATGTGCATTCTCTGACCTTGACAATAATTCACTAACAGCTTGCCTCACAATTTTGCTAACATTGAGCTACTCTTCATGGGCTATCTAAAAAGTATTTTTATTTCTGTGGATGGATAGTTCCATTTGTGTCAGCACTACTCTATTAGGGATTTTAGTGCAGTATTAAGAGAAATTATACAACATAATAATATTCAGGATAATATTCTATGAAACTTCCCAGGGGAATTTGTGGGAAAGGGTCAGAAGAACACTAGGAGGTTTTGGTGCGTTTGGTTCTTTTTCTGTTTTTCTTTTGGAGGACTGATCTGATACCCTTCACAGCATTTCACATGGCTCTAAAACAACCAAAGTTGGATTTCCTTTACTAATTCGTTATTCCCTAAAACAGGTAAGGAATGGGATTGCTGCTCACCTTGTAAGGAAGAAGCACTTTGCCAGTATTGGACCCTTAGTAAATATTACTGGGACTAACTTAGAAGAACAGTGACTTCAGTGAGGAGAGACCAAAATAATATGCTTTATTTTACATTGGCAAAATGATGGGATATGCCCTTTATTATTACTTTATAGGGTAAGTCACAGATGGGAAGAACTATTTAGGCTAAAGGATGGTGTCGGCACAAGAACAGTTGGTTACAAACTGGCCATGAAAAAAAAATCAAGCTTAAAACTAGAAACAGAAGAGTATAGGTCTTGACAAGGAACCTAAGCACTTAAAGGATAGAATTTGATAACTTCATGGAAAGGACTACATGATGCAGTTCCAGAAGAGGCAAGAAACTGAATCTGGAGGTCCTCAAATGTTTCTAATGTGAGCTTCAAAGAGGGAGTAAGGGAATAGTGTAGTTCCTTTGCATGCTCTTTGCAGCCTATTAGGTTAAATAAGGACTCCTTTGTCTTTTCTAATACAAGTATTTTATCCCCTGGCGATTGTTTTCCCTTTTGGTAAGTCAGTGTAAAACACACTCAGAGGCTTTCCACAACACAAAGTAGCAACTATCACTGCTGCCACCATTTGCTCCGTGCTTACACGTCTTCCCACAATCCTGTGATGCCAAGAGATATTTGTAGTCAGGAACTCTGTCACGGAACTGTTCCCAGAATCTGCATTCATCACCACAACATGATCCAAAAGAAAAGCCATCTAGTAATCAATATGACCCACCACATTGCTTTAGGGACTTGAGACACAGTTTCAGGTTTTGGAATTGTGGGTATAACGATGCTGAGAGCCAGCTACAGGACTGCTACAGCATTGCCCTAGCTTAGACTGTGGATGTACATCCCATCTCCCTCTCTTGTCTCCCTCCACCCACAAAGCACTGAGTGCTGGTCAGACTATGAGAGACGTTGATACATTGTCAACAAAAAAGACCTATCAAGGGAGAATGGGGTTAAATATCAAGACCAGTAACTCAGCCAGATGTACCTGCTCTAATGGTATCTCTAATGGTATGTCTAAAAACAACATATAAACATTGGTAAATTATACTGCATACAATTCCTTTCACAAAACTAGAAAACCATGTTGAGAAATGTATTTAATGTATTTCTATTGCTCTTTGAAGAAGCCTTGCATAGAAAAAAACACCTTTGATTATTTTTTTTAAAAACTTACAAAGTTAATTTTCTGTAGAAATAAACTCAAAAGCCAGTATCTCTGCCCTGACTGGAAGTGTATCAACATGTGCAACTAGCTTTGGGGACACAGAATACAGTTACAAAGAGGGCTTTACTCACTTTCCTATGATTTTTTTCCATTGCCTAGAAATCTAAAACAATGGGAGAAGGGGGAAGAAAGTGTACTTATCTATTTTTAAGATTTTTATTTTTTTTAAACTGAGTCAAGGAACATTGCTTTTCAAAGGAGGTTTCAATTTTTTACTTTTCAGCAAATACATTTTTCTCTTGCAAAGTGCAATGTGTGTAGGAGTCAGCTCACGTAGAAAGTGGTTCCCTGATCAAAACAGATGGCATGCTGGCAGGGTAAGTTTGAAATGGCAGAGTGTTGATGTTGAAAGATTTCAACAGCAGCTTCCATGACAGGGACAGAGACATAAATGACAAATACAAAATACAAAGACATTTCAATAACTTAGCAGTGCATCACTCTAAGTTAATATTTCTCTTTGGTTCTCAAAATGCTAGAGGGAGTCTTCCTAGCTGGGGGCACAAGACTGTATTCTAGCTCAATAAATCTCAAAAAACTAATGAGGGCTCTATTTTTAGGACAATGAAGCATGAAAACTAAGGCTTTACTGGCATGGGGAAGGAATAAGCTGGCTACTGGAAAGGTTTTTAGCAAAGCTCTTGGTGAAACAGTGACCAAATAATTCTTCTCGTGAATTACCAATCTGATCAAGCTCTCCTGGAAGAAAGTTTTTATTAGACTCTCTGACCTTTTGTGACATGTTTTAGTTATCCATCCACTCACCTCTGAGGCACAGTAAAACAAGGTGTTTAGACTGGGGAATCTGCAAGGGGTTTTTTTCAGTGTATGAATAACATTTTCATATTTTCCAAATTTTAAAAAAACTTTAACCAGACAAATTATTCTAGATACCTGAACTTACACATCTCCTGTCCTTGCTATTGTGTCTTCAGTTCTCATTCCTTTTATGTGTGTATATATATATATATATATATAAGTCAATATTCCTTTCAATATCTTAAGTCATCTTTAAGAAGTTGTTCTTGATATTCATTATTCTGCAAACATTTCCTCATCTTAGGTTGCCCAAGGAAGTTGTGGATGCCCCCTCCCGGGAAGTGTTTAAGGCCAGGCTGGATGAGGCTTTGAGCAACCTGATCTAGTGGAAGGTGTCCCTGCTGATGGCAGGGGGTTGGAACTAGATGATCTTTAAGGTCCCTTCCAATCCAAACCATTCTATGATTCTATGATCTCCCCCTGCCTTCTTTAAGTCTCACTGTAATTTCTTTTTTTTTTTTTTTTTTAAAAAGACTGAGGCTAATCTGTCTTTTCTCTAACCTTCTTATCAGTACCCTGCTGCTTTTCATTTTTTTCCATCTTTCCAGATTTAATTCTGCATCCAGCTGTCCAGGAAGCATTTACTACCAATAAGATATGGTGGGCAGTTTTGTGACTTTTAAGGCAAAAGCAGAACAGTTGAGCCTTAATTCAGCTCCTTGCTGCAGAGGGAGATGCACAAGACGGAATAACAGGGATGCTTGGTAAATGCTCTGGGAAGCAACAAATCACCAAAAGGATATCAACTATTTATTTTTCCTCTGCAATAAGAAATGTCAGCTCATATAGGAGGTACTCCCTGATCAAAAGAAGTGATATATAGTCAAGGCAAATTTAAAGTACTTTACAAAAATGTTTTCCTCATAAAATAGCCTTGGTAGGAACCTATGCAGAGGCCTGACATGAACAGCAGTATTCAGTAACTTCTTTGTAGCTTGCTCAAAGAGATAATGGGAAGAGGGGGAAGACACGATAGCTGTTAAATTTGTCCTTAATTATTATGTCTGGTAATGCTTGTGGCCAAAAAATGAACAGTGAGCACATTCTATACAGTCTCCAAGGCATTGGTTTTATGCCTCTAATAGATTACAGACGACCTTTCTTACATCTGCGTTTTCTATGAAATACACTAGAATAAGAGTATACAAGATTTTTTTGTTCATTTTTTTTTCTTCTTTGTTCTCCACTTTGTTCCATGGAAATAGTCCCTTCTTTATATGCCATTTATATCAATCAAAATGAGTTAGATAGAAACAGAAAGTAGGCAAAAGTAGATTAATAAATAAATAACCACTAAATACTGTGTAATACATAATAAATAACAGTAATGCATAATAATACATAGTGAAGGCTAAAGAATATAATGGTCCCAATTTAAAATGACTCTGAAAGACATGTATAGACCACATATATAAAACGTTACTAAGGAAGTCTGCATCCCTCTTCATAACACAAAATATATTGTATCTTCAAGGAGCTACAACCCAGAAATTGAGTTGCACCCTTGCACTGTTAACAAGTTGCCACTTATCACAAGAATAATAGTATTATTGAAGGGATATTTTGTCTATAAGATACTCATTAATTGACATAAATAAAGCAAGGTTAGGGAACAGCAAAGTAATGAAACTCCCAGTTTTCAGTAAACTTCTTTTCACACCCCTTTGCAAAATAATTTGTTTAGTGCTAATAAAAAACACACAGCCACAAACAACCTCAAGTATTTTTCTCCAAAGCTGCTGTTAGCAGTTCTCAAATTCAGGTGTGTAGTTACATAAATATAAGGTTTTGTTTTTTATATATAATAATAAATTTGAAGTATCCTTGTCAAGTGCCTGCCGTGGTAGGAGTTAGAACTGCTAACAACTGTTAGACAAATTTAGCTAGAATTAATCAGCTATGATGTGCAGCACAATATTAGACTTCACAGTTCCATGCCTATCCAAGAATTCATATACTACTTTTTAGCAGGCAGGTTTGAATATTTAAGCCTGTGTTTCCAGTTTTGCACATAATTCCACTATTTTGCTTTGGTTTGGATGCTCAGACTTTGAATAATATGCCACCCTTTCTATTAGCATGATCTGAACCCACAAATGGCACCCACAAATTAGATTGGTCAAAATCTGTATAGTTTTCCCTAGAATGTTATGTTTAAAAAGAAGCTTTTGCAGACAATCTTGTAGTATGAAATTCAATGAGAAGCTTTATGATACAGTTTTATTTTCTTTTTTATTTTTCCATTTCTATGCCAAATGACAACTTACCCCCCCTCCCCCCCCGCCCCCACAAGCAAAAGAGGAATTACTGATTGTGCTCTGGGTTTAATACTGCTAAGCATCCTAAGAGAAAGCAAAGTACTTTCTGAGTAGAATTTGAAGTCAGAAAGGGGAAAATTGGAGGCAAAAAAATGAAGTGCATTTACCACCAGTCACTACAATTTGTGGTCATAGCAATACAGTTTGGCAAGGTACCAGTATGTCACGAATTCCTCTTCAAAACCTGACTGTGCCAATTACTGTTCCAATACTCCTTTCAGGTTTGCTGTTCACTGCCTGCAGACCTTCCTTTGCTAGGAAAATCTTAGTGATTCATGCCATTGAGCTCTCTAGTTTGTCCTATCTAGTGCAAAGCAGCTAACAACTGAGAGAAGCAAGACTGACTGTATTGGGTTTGTCTATCTCAAGTACTCAAAATCATGAGTCACAGTCCAATGTCCTGAGTTTTAGAGAACGATCTGAAGGGATCCTCTTATTTGCCTTCCTGTCTTTGAGACTTAAGTAATATTTTCAGGTTTTTGTCTGTAAAACCAGAAAAGCTTGAAACAGCTTTCAGAAAATAAACAAAGAAAATACAAACATAAGCCTTGAATTTAATAATTTTGCTTTAATAAAAGCACAAAACATCGAAAGGCTTATAAAATGTCAGGACCCGGCTATTATGCTAACCTGTTCAACTTAAGGCAGCACCCATTCTAAAAGAGGAGAAATACAGCAGTGGGCATCGCATCCCTCCCACTTCTCTGTGAGGGACTGAAGTGTTAGTGAAACAAAAGCATCTGGTGGCTAGCAATAGGGAACAGCTAAAATAGCCAGTGTGGGACAAAGGGAGGAATGCAAGAAAGGAAATAAAAAGCTGCAAAAGCCCCAAAGCAAACCAGAAAAACCATAACCCTAATATTTATTTCTAATAACATCTATATCTGGATCTGTCAAAGTCTGACAGAATAACTATATAACAACTCCAGGAGACCTAGAAGTCCAGGATATTAACTGAATGCTACTCAGATTCCTAGTATTGAGGACCAATGTTACGAAAAGCTCACCATTCAACTCTTGCTAACAAAAGAGTTACTACTGCTTCTGACAGCGAACTATAGAAAAGGTTGGTGACTATTTAAAATTGCTTAGCATCATTTTTGCTCTAGCTGATGCCAAGATCAGAACTCATGTTGGTCAAGATGAAAGTGCACTTAGAGGTACTTTACTTCCACCCAGAGGTGCCTTAATTGGACAAGCTTGCCACCACTGAGCCTCTGAACCACAATCGTCATAAACCACTCATCAAAATGAGTCACTACACTCCTTTCAGTGGCATAAGACTGCTTGTTTGCTTGTTGTACTGTTATCCAAACATTCCATCCATTCAACCCCAAAATTTTACTTGACAGAACCCTACTGAATTTGAAAAAAAAAAAAAGCTGCCGCCCCTGGCTCTGTGCCACAAGGGTTGTGATGTTGTGCTGGACTGGCTACGAAGGACATACTGGAGCCGTCAGCTGGGCAATAACTTGTGTGAAGAAAAGTTATTGTGTGAAGAAAAAGTGTGAAGAAAAAAAAACCAATAAAAATGAAATAGAAAAATGGGAGACACATAGAATCAGACACCTGGCTAGCAGAGTCCTCAAAACCAAGCAGGCGTATAGACACGCTATTCAGCAGTGAACTGGGTGAGGGCACCCATTGACTATTTCATCATTAGCCATTCTCCCAATGGTTTAATATGATGACATGCTGATAATCACCCAGAAAAGAAACAAAATAAATAGTATTAATTAAAGTGAAGGGGGAGTAGAGAGGCAAGATTACGGAAAGGGAAACCAAATCATCCCAAATCATCATCTGGAGTGCAGAAACACACAGAGAGAGCCTGTCAACCCAAGCTCCCTCGCATCAACTGCCAGAGAAAATTGGCCCATCCCTCTCTAAGGTGGACAGCTAACATGCACCAGTGGGATAAAAAAAAAAATGCAGAAGAATACAAGAATTTAACATAACATGTTGAACTGAATGACGGAAATGGGAGACTTGCCATTAAGACAATATGAAGAGAGCTATGATTCACTGCTCCGAAGTAAAAACATGTGGTAAGAGATAAGGATGCCATAATTTAAAAACTAAATATTGTACTTGTAACTTACTTGACCAGAAAAGCTGCAAACAACCTTCCTTTTTACCCTTTAACTCAGAAGAAGAAATGAAATCACAAAGCAGCTCAGAGTTAATACTGAACTCTAAGCCATCTAAGTATTCTCAAAAATAATGTTTGTAATCACATGCCAGTTACACAGAAGAAAAATACCAAAGTTGTATCATACAAAAAGCACCTTATTTATATACCATGGTACAGCTGAAGTTATTTATTATACTTGAGCAACTACAACCCCTATTTTGTGAAGAGAGATTATCACTGTTGCTTCAACATTATTGCAACATGTATTGTACTGCTGGCACTATCTGGAGCTAAGCATATTTAGCACCATGAAAATTGAATCTCCTAACAGCAAAGTCTTGTACCTTAAGCTTCTACAGATGAACACATACTGATAATCTGAAAATTGTAAGACACTCACTACAAAATGCCCACTCCTATTTGTCCACAGTAGTAACATCTTCAAAATGACAGACATCATTAACAGATAAATCTATGACAAAATATTCATTAGAAAGTAATTTGATGTTCCAGGAATCTTCAAAAAAAAGTCTTGATATACTGCAATCCATCTTTTAAAAATGCTAATTTTAAACCTAAAAATTGAATCCTTTTGCTGTGTATAGCATACAATTCAATTGACTACCAGACAAGTAGCCTATTACAAAGAGGCGTTGTTCATAACTTATAGTACATAAGTACTTACAATTGCACAATATATTGCTCTGATAAGATTATAAACACAATATCAGAAGAAAAGCCATAAAAATCTAATTATGTACACAAAAGTTACTGCATGAGCAGCTAGCTGAGGCATTTGGACTGAAGGTTTGAAATGATAATTAATTTTAAACATATAACGCTACTAGTGGACTTAATTCCTAGAGGAATTTAATTTAAAAATTTTACTACTATATGCTGATTAAACTAGAGCTCCAAGGCCAACAGACTATTAGTGTTGCTTTTAATTTAATACAGATGTTTAATACAAACCCAGCACAGGTTAGTAGAAATAGGGAAATCAGAAATTTCATAGAATCATAGAATGGTTTGGGTTGGAAGGGACCTTAAAGATCATCTAGTTCCAACCCCCCTGCCATGAGCAGGGACACCTTCCACTAGACCACATTGCTCAAAGCCTCATCCAACCTGGACTTGAACACTTCCAGGGAGGGGACATCCACAACTTTCTTGGGCAACCTGTTCCAGTGTCTGACCACCCTCACAGTGAAGAACTTCTTCCTAATATCTAGTCTAAACCTGCCCTCTTTCATTTTAGAGCCATTACCCCTTGTTCTGTCACTCCTTGCCCTTGTAAAAAATCCCTCCCCAGCTTTCTAGTAGGCCATTCAGGTATTGCAAGGTTGCTATAAGATCTCCCCTAAGCCTTCTCTTTTCCAGTCTGAACAGCCCCAAGTCTCTCAGCATGTCCTCGTGGGAGACGTGCTCCAGTCCTTGGATCATCCTCGTGGCCTCCTCTGGACTCATTCTAACAGGTCCATGTCTTTCTTGTGCTGGGGGCTCCAGAAGGAGCTTAGTGATTGAAAGTTACCTGTAATGAAATGCTATAAGTCAGTCTGCAACAGGCTTTTCAACTATCACCTTTGAAAAAATGGGAACGGGGAAGTACAATAAACAGTGCACAATCGAAACTGCAGGAAGGAATAACAGAATGAACTCATCACTTATGGTGACATAACCACAAAACTCAAGTGCTCACCTACTTGGGCCCATGTAAATATGAAAGATCTGATGCATACATTTTGCTAACTGCCAGTAACATAATACAGGAGTTTCACATCTCTATCATAACCATGACCTCACAGGAGTAATGATAAGTGTCTGGGTGACAAGCTAAAAGTATCACAGAACACAGATCATTAAATAAACTTTTAAACAGGCAGACCATCCCTATATGTCTTCATCTGTTCAGCTGCTACAGGAGTAAACTGGAGAAAGAGAACAACATTGTAACCTAGGGTAATATAGGGTTGATATGAAAAATGTATCTGGATACTCTTCCTCCTTTTTGTCAGTAACAAAGAAGAGTATAGCACATATGAAGGAAAGCAAATACTCATCTTGCCAAGAGGCAGTATTGCTAAGTTTTTAACCTCAAATTCTATAAGGTTAAACCTATTAAAGTTAGTGACAAGATTTTCATTGTCATGATGACTGAGCAATGAAATCTCAACAGGAAACAAGTGGAAGAAATCCAGTTCTTTGGTCTCTATAGTAAACATCAAGACCTCTGAGATGTATATATCTATATGTTTGTATATATAAAACCAGGAGATATTTATTTATTTATTTATCCTGATGATAAGAAAAAAAAAGTGAAGATATGGAAGTCTCAAGAGAACATGCAAAAATTTGAGCAGAAAATGGAAACAGCAAGAAACAAAGTGAAGTTAAGTTTTCTGCAAAGGCTGGTAACTGAGAGTATAGTGTTGAAAGAGGTTTCAAACAGGGAAAAAGATTTTGTGAAATTGATGGATTATATGCACAAAATCTTACCATAGTATTCTTAAATTTTGAGAACCATTTTTTAGGAAGACAATAAAAAACAGGAATAACCATTATAGGAACAAGCAATGAGCATACCACAAGTGCGAACAAAATCTGACTGCATTCCTGTCACAATACTTTGAAGATTTGCAGAAAGATAAAGGAATGAAGAAATTAAAAAAAAAATAAATTACCAAACAGTTTGACTTCATTTAAAACACTGGAATCCCTCTGTCAGATTATGTTTTCTGTTCCTCTTGCCTATCACCCTATTAGCACTTCTTATCACACAATTGTTTATGTAAAATATGATTAAGATATTTTAGTGAGATTCTAGCAATACGAAATTTGTGTATACTACTCAAGCAATATGAAGAGTAAAAATAAAGCCATTAAAGCTATCATAAAGTACTTAAGAAGCTGAAGAAGTGGCTGTCACAGAGACATGAAGTCTAATTCTGCTTTTAATTACACTATTGTGAACCTGTGATGTTGCAAGAATGAAACTGATGAAGAATGTATCCTGTAGCCTGATACGGAAAACTGAAACTCTGCAGAGAGAGAAAGGAAAACAGGACAAAGGTAAAGAGAAAAGAGGAACTCTGCTTATTTTTCTTTCAATAGGAAGGAGGAAAGCAAAACTGGGGGGGGGGGGGGGGTTTAAATTTCTCCAAAAGATACTGTGAATAACAGAAAAGAAAAAGTAGTCACAATTCAGAGAAAGGAAAGAGAAGACAGAAGCATATATTTCTATACCATTCAGGGACAGCAAATAAAGGAGAGACGTCAAAAATATTAATGAAAGTATTAAAAAGCTGTATACATTCATTTTGTAATTTCTTGAATTTAAACTCTTCAATTTCTCTTTTTCAAGTGACAAACCATAGAAATCCACAAAATAGTGAACTTTTGCAGAACTCTAATTCATATCCCTCTTTCATTGAATCTTTGTTAAAAGTTCCATCACAAAATGCATGGCCAGAACCTTGAAAACAGGAAAGTAGAATGGTGGTACAATGAGAAAGTAAGGAATTTTCTCCATACTATATCTCTTGTACATAAGGATAAAGCACCATGGCTCAGAGGTAAACAAGTATTTCTTTTCCCAACTTATGCTGTCATAAAAATAACAACAACAACAACAAAAGAAGCAGGGAGAACACAGGACAGGTACCACTAGGCCATCTTAGCAGAGCAGCCAATTCTTTTGTAGACAGAGGGAGTATGCTGCACTCATAAACTTGAGTGTATATGGCTCTGCAACCTGGGGAAGATATTACAATTGTGCTGTTTGGTTTCTATATTTATATCTGGTAAATTGCCATAAATGTATGGATAATTTGGGGGTTTTTTTAAATGTATCTGACATATTTGATTGCATTGACACAAGCAAGCAATCTTTTGAACCCATGTATTTTCCTGTCACTAAGTGAGGAGATTGAAAAGAGTAATACAATGGTAAATTGTCTGAGTTACTTGTCTGCAGATTTTGGAATTGAATGTATTGCCTGTTATTGCTGGTTCCAAATTAGGAAGTCTCTTTCAGAACAATAAAAGTTAAATTACTCTTTGTTTCTTTAAAATAAAAATTATACCCTTAAGCCCACACTCACCAACCATCTACCTTGATCATAGATGTCAAATCTTTGTTGTTTCAAGATGCTACAGTGAGAAGTAGATAAATACCACAATCCCTCAGAAGAAGAACATAAACTCCATTTACTCCCATGTTGTTCACATACACATCCATGTTGAGGAGGTTTAGGCTGAACTACAGAACAAATCTGCAAGGGCACCCTCCGTAGTCTCAGCACACGTTTAGTATTGACAAGTCAGGCATCAATAAGGCCAAACATATCACAATCCAGGCCAGTGTCAGTAATGTCAAACACAGAGTTTCCTGCCTGCAGTGTATCTAAGAGCCTAGCACATCTAATCAAACCTTCTGTTGGACTAGTAGGTCTAAACATAGCCTACATTTTGGAGATGTTAACTTTAATCCAAAAGAAAAGAAAAGGGAGAGGTTGGGCAAGAAATCTGTTTGCCCCAAACATGTGACTTTAATAACTGTATTCATCAGGAATAAACTTTTAACTTGATGCAAATTCTACATGCACATGGTGTTTAGATAGCCACCTCACAAAATCCTCCCTCACTTAGCAATAATATGCTGCTCATCAAGACAGACACAGTAAGTTTTCTTTTGCATTATATTCTTATATTGCCATTATCTTGCTACAACACTGCTTTATTCAAAGTAAAAAGTCAATGTATATCAATATTTACTTCCAGTCTTCTTTTCTACTTGTTTTCTTTGTCAATGCTGCCACCTTCTGATAGAAGTTTCACAAAGCGTCTCGAATCCAGCATTTAAGGTACACTTGGGACAACTTCACAACTGCAGGCTTTGTGGCCTTTGGTGAAGGAACCCTCTCTTCCTTCCCAGTCCCATCTAATTCAGTGGGATTTTTACATATGGGCAGAAGAGAGGATTTCCAGGATATAAATTTGTAACACAGCAAATGTTTATGAGACCAAACCTGAAAGATGCCAGAGTTGACATTTGTTCATCAGTCTGGTTCTAAACTGCCTGCGCTCCCACATCACTGAAGCCACTGAGAACTTCCTTGTTGTCTTTTTGCCATCTCTTCTGGAGCATTCCACCATGAAAAGTCCTTGGTTTTGTGAGTTTTAGCCCCTATGTACTGTTTCTGTGCCATAACATAGTTTCCCAGTCTAAGTTCCTGGGTCCGTCTGAGGAATTGTTGAGCATTTTCAGTTTAGTCAACTGTTTATCTGTTCTATCTGTCAAGGTCAAGGCTACCTAGGGAAAGGCAATGGTTCATATAGATGGAATTATTCCCCTGAAGGATATTAAATATTGACCTACAACCTTGAACTGAACTCCTCTCACTAGGAAAGCTGCCAATTTAATATGCTCTCTTAAAGATTTTCACCAGAATTCATTTAATAAATTCACAGGCATTAACATTAGTTTGGGGGAAAAGTAAAAATATAAAAAAGGTGACTCACAATTTAATAGAACTCCAGAAATCCAGTTTCATGAATTTTATCCTGCTGTACATAAATAAGTATAATGTTTGGATGGTAAACAGAATAGTAGTATTTGATTAAAAATAAAGAAAAATCTAGGTTTATTTTTAATTTGTGTTAAAAAATGTGTCTACATGCAAAGCATGATAACAAACTTCAGAGCCAATGGTCTGTCACAGCACCTGATGCAGGCTCCTATAACCAAGTGAAAGAACAGGCCATGTACAGGTAAAGAAAGCACAAATTTCAAGCTTAACAGAAAGAGAGAGCACAGACAAAGAAGTTACAGAAACTGTAAGGTGATCTTACCCTAAATTCATTCACTGTAATAAGAACCTATACATAACTTTCTTATATCACAGTTAAATGCCCCAGCCTCTTGTCTACTGAAATAGAAACAGTCATTCTCTCTCTCTTTTTCACTCAGGGGCCTAATGAATATTTAATGCAAAGTGAACTGCTCTGATCTGACTCCAGAGCAGACAGATATTTTAAACTGCAGCCTCTCATACCCCAGGCAAGTAGCCTGATCACTAAATCATTGGTAAACAGGGTGCCCATGTGCCTCCCTGTGTTGACGGTAAGCATCAATGATTGTTGGTCTCCAAATGAGAAAGGTCAAAGGACTCTCAATTTATGAGTGGTGGCAAGATTCAAGTAAGAAAATGCCCAACCCTGTCAGAATTTGACATTTCTAGGCATAGCCAGAATGCTAAGGCCGGAATGAATGCCTTACGTGACACAAGGCATTTATTGACAGAAATCTAGGCAGTCCTGGGATTAGCGAGTTTATTCTTGTACCTAGATTCTGGACTAAGGTGCCCAACTTAACAGCAGCAAAACTAACATGTCTGTATTACACGACCATGCACTATAGAGAGGGCTTTTACATGGCATTTGCAGATCCAGAAGCAGCATAGCTCTTCCCAATGGCACTGCACCAAAGGAAGGACTGCTGAAAGGAATTACTTTTAGTTTAGTTCTTTAAATTTTGTTTCATTTTATTGTGAGAATATGTTCACAAGGGGCTCAGCAATGCAATGTGGTCCACGTGTCTAGGCTTGTATATGGAGCTATAATGCACAATGGTATGATAGCCTGTAACTTGTTGAACATCTGGTACTCTGATGGATTATTTTAACAACCCAATAGAACAGTGCAATCCATTGGCTTTTAAGTTCACCAGAAAAAGAGGTTACTCTCACAGCTGATTATTAATCAAAGCCAAAAATTCTAGGTTGTATGTCATTAAAAAAAATCTTGAAGTTTAGCAAATTGAAAATACCACATAAGCTTTTAATACCATATACTGAAAGTGTCTCGTGACAAAGTGGTTTATGACAGAGGAATCATCTTCTTTGAGTACATCTCAAAACCCACTGATTATTTTTACAGAAAATCTTCTGGAAGAGCCACAACTCCCCACGAACGGCCTATCAGTCATGCCACTTGGCTCATCATATTGAGAAATTAAAAATAAAACATCTACAGATTTTTAGGTTAAGACACAGTCTGAGCACAAACCTGTGTTTGCTGCATAAAAAAAAGCGTCTAATAGAGAATGCAGGTGCATAGTCAGCTGCTGGAAATGTTTATACTGTAATAAATTTCCAAGATTAGCAATATTGCTTTTAGAAATTAGCTGTAATACTGTTTTTAAAGAGTTTTCCACATAAATTTTTTGAACTGTCTGCATAACAGCCAATAGCAAAATTTAACTCTGGGGACTTAAATTCTTTATTCCATTCCTTTTAAAGTTATTTACAAAAGGCAGATTCCACTCTTGAGTAAAGCCTTTCCGTTTAAATAGGTTCAGAGAAATAAGTTGGAATACTCCCAAATAAAGGTATTCTGTCACTTGAATTATAGTTACATAATAAAATAGAATAAAGTAGAATAGCTCCAGACCAAAAGAAAGAAGAAAAGCAAATGTATCATTTCAGGGGGCCTATACTGTGTTTAAAAAGAGATATGTACATTGAACGCCATGGCATACAAAAAAAGAGCCTGATCCACAGATGTCAATGACTACTGAATTAGGTCTAAAGTATGTTAAGTGAAGGAAAGCCAAAAGCTGCAACTCTCATTTTTGAGAACAATCTCCTTGAATTTCCTTAACAAAAGATTTTTAATTTTATGTCAGTATTTTTGACACTTTAACTTGCATTATTCTTTGAAGATACCTGCTGTTAATTATCAATTATAGTAAGTATAGTTGAAGTGTACAGTAATACAGTAAAATAGTGAGCTGCAATACTATATAAGGTTACACAAACTTGGAAAATATATGTAGTTACTTATTCAATAGTATTTAAAACATACCATTATTATTTTGTGTCCTCTAAAAATTTTTTGGAGGACACATTTCTTCACATTTCTTTTGCTTCAAGTACAAGATAGTAATTTCCAAAAGATCTTTATAAGAATTACAATTGACTGAAATAGCTTTAGGAGAGGGATGAACAAATCAGACAGCTAGGCAGTGAACCTAAATATTGTTGCTTTAGAAAAGATTTTAGGGTTTTCCAACCTGATGGAAATTATTTATCTTTTCCTACCTAGTCATATGTAGAGAGAAAAAGGATTGTGCAGAAATGGGATTTCATATGTGGCGGAAATATGGTGTGCCATTCAGAAAACTGAAGAAGCCAGAAACTGCAAGAAGTGAAAATACATATTATATCAGTGCAATGGTGATATCAAATACTGAGTGCAGATTATGAGCTCTCTCTCATATTGGTCAGTAGCATCTCACAGAACGGAAACCCACCAGAGTATCTGCATGATTAACTACTCACTTCTGCAAGGTAATCACAAGGCAGCACTAAAAAAGAAGTTACCCTGAAAAGCCTGCTGTAGTAGGAAATGTATTCATTCCTAGCTCCTTATTATGCTCCATTTCCTTTCCAGTAATATATTTTGGGAGATCTCCATTAAAAACACTGTATGGAAACAAAGAGGAAGTTGCACAACCTGTTGCTGAGTTGTAAGTCAAGTCTGCATATGTAAGTTAAAATGTAAATACAGCAAATGTAAAAATATGAGATGTAATTCTAATCTATATAAAACAGGTGCCACTAGCAACCAGAAGACACACCAAGAGCCAGGCTATCTTCTCTAGGACAACTTATACCTGTGAATTTGTGCATTTACCTGAACTATCCATGGTAAAGCCATCACAAATAAGCCTGTCTGCTTTACATTCATTTATACAATAATTTGTTTCATTGACCTGATCTACTGGAATAATTTAGCAATGTACATTTGCCATGTGGAAGGAAAGGAACTGTAAGAAAAATCTGAGCTGAGCAGTCCAACTGCATCTCCTTCACCTGTAAAACAGAACTCAACTCAGCACTCCTACAGGAAGCAGTCTGCAAAACATTACCCTCATTTGTGTGTTCTCTGATCAAGAATGGACCTTTGAAGGTTTCTTTGTGCTCACACAAAGGAACCTTTCAGTCTATTTCTGTAATCTTTATGAAAAGTCTTCCAGATGCGCAGATGACATAGTGTCTTCTACCAGAAACTGCGGGTAAGAAGGCACCAGGTGCACAGAATCAGCAGTAGTGAGCCACATGTATCAAGTGCCCCTGTAGTCTCAACAGAATTGCCATATATTGAAACAAGTACCACCTTCACTCTGTACAAAGCATAACAGAAGAAACTCCTTCTGAAGGGCAAACAGAGAGTAAAAAAATATAGTGGAAGATAAATACAAAATCTGAGCAAGAGGAAGTGATTGGAAGGTCAGGAAGAGAAGATTTGTACAAACAATTTCCTGAAAATGCTTCTGGATCAGCAAGTGTAGAACTGCATTGCCACTAGTTGTACAAACACTAAAAAAAAAAAAAAAAAAAAAAAAAAGGATTCAACCCTTAAATAAGTCTACTGTTATTTTGCCTTTTCCACTCCTCCCAACCCTCTCGTTGTGTTGTTGTTGTATTGGCTTTTGCCGTAGCCAAGTAGCAATTTCTGATCTCACTCTTTGACGTTTTTTTTCCTCAACAACTATTTGTTCTTTTCAAACCTTATGCTGCTCCCAAATTGGTTGTTTCAGCTGTTTGCTAAACCACTGGAAAAAGAAAAGCAAAAGTCCCTGTTACCAGGCAACAGCCAGTTTCTGCTACACATGGTCATGATGTACAGTCCTGCTGCCACTGCTACACCAGCTCTGTGGAGTTCACTTAGCAGCACCTGAAGCTGGCAAGCAGTAGTCAGTCTCTGTACTTTGCTCTGATAGCTGTTTTATAATTAAATCAGGTAATACCAACTTTCTGCAGCCTGATTTCTAGGCAAAATTTACAGCAGCAACAGGCCTGAAAAAGCACTTAAGTGTAGTTTTAATAAGATCATTAGATTAACCAGGATTGCATGAATAAAGTAGTATATCTAAATAAAATCTCATCCTTCAGCATGCAAGCTGATTGCTTTGAACATCACACAAATAATTTGTTCCTTCCTTTTTTTTTTTTTCTTTTTTTTTAAGACAGGTCCCTTGTTCACTTCTTGTTCAATGGATCCTACCGGATAAGGCTGGACAGGCTGCAGTCTACCCAGATGGGGAGTTCATGGTGGGTCTCTCGTGCCTTGTGCACCACTAGCCTAGCCCCAGAATTTCTCAAGCTTCCAGTACTGCCTGTGAAAGTGAAATTCAGCCCATTCTCCATTCTTCTGAGTGAACAGAATTAAATGTTTAATATTTTTATGAAATCATAAGGCATGGGATCCTGAGCAGCAGTCACAAAAAACTTTTACCTTCCTCTGAAATACTTTATCCAATCTGTACAGGCTTAGCAAGATGAAGGGAATGTCTGTGATAATATGATTGTACAGGCTGTAGGTATGTCTAAGCCCACTGTAAACTACCAACGCCCTAGTAGCAGTTTCATCACAGCAGTCTCAAGCTCCAGCACGGGCTAATTTGCCCTGTTTCTCAGGCACTGTATTAAAGGCAAGCCCTAACAGTCCCAAATGGCATTGCATATCTTAAGTTCCTGCATGCAAAACTCTTTACAATCTGAAAATATCTCACTGCTCAGAGATGTTAACATATCTTGCAGCATAGAAACAAGACTTCACTCTTTAGTTAAATCATTCCCTGCCTTCATACCCCTTTGTATAAATTGCATCAAATAGATGCAGCCCGTTCCTGAACATTGGCTGCAAATACTAATCAAACCTCCAAAGAGACCTTCAGGATGATTGACAGGGAAGCCCTTGATAAAGGCTCGCTGGTTTTGGCAGACAAGCAGGAGAGCAAGAAAGAAAGGAAGCAGCTTGAGTTACTTGAAATGCTGAGGTGGGGGCGTTTGAGAAAATGTGACGTGAGAGGTGTTTGATGAGCCCTGAGCAGATACCAGCTACAGAAATTCTGATGGGACTGCTGAAATTGCCACGGAGTAACTGGCTGTTAAGTCTACATTTTCCATTCCTTCCATTGGCAGAGAGGAGACATATAGAGTACAGTCAGCAAAATACAGATGAGCAGAACCATCCTAACTTTCACTTTCCTATGAAACAGGGAGCCTCTCCCTGCATTTTACAGGTCATGCCCAAAATCCTTGCTTTGTCAAGGTCTTGGACATGGACACTGTTTTCAGAGCTCTCACTGAATTCTGCAGTAGATTTCTAAAGATGTGAGAGGAAGAGAATTTATACTTTTGGTTCCTCATGCTGCAAATAGTGAAAAGGCTGGTGAAAAGACTAAGAGCATCTCATAACAGTACCAAGGCAGTAAGGCACTGAAGAAATTGTCCATGAAGAAGCAAAGAAATGCTCATAGCTTCAGGTGTCCTGAAGATAGAGTTATATTACAGAGCAGCCTAAGTCACTGCTCCAGGTCAAGAGGATTTAGAACATGTCATCTTGATTTAATAATTCACAGCAAGTTAAAAGGCCTGAGATCTTCTCTCAGGTTTCAGCAGTGGGAAATAAAAGCGTTTGATAACAACACACCATAGATAAATAAGCAGAGAGAAGATGAGGAAAAGTATAGGGAAAGAAGGAAAGATGCCGGCAGTACACTTTGCCAGTTTTTGTAACCATGAAACTCTTACTCTGATGTATTCTGAAAAAATTATGCAAACTGAGACTTAACTAGATTTCCTGATCAGCACTACTACTGTGTAACATGAGGGTTTGAACCTGATTCTGTGGCACTGGCCTCAAGCCTGCTTTCAGAAATCTCTCATTCGAATGCCTACATTGACCCCAGTTTTGCAGAATTAGCTGTGACACCATGTGACCACATACATTTCTCAGGGTAGTTTGTTTACTTTGTGCAACACCTACACTACTTTGCTTAACCAGCCTAGGAGTGTAAATAAGTGATGTTTAATAAGTGAAGGCTTATTCTGACTTCATTTGGCGAAAACAGATGGAATTTGATTTTCTCACAATTACTATGAGCTGAGAATAGCTAAATTGTTGCTATGGAAGTGGAAAGGTACAACAAAAATAACATACAAGTCTAACAGTTTTGAGACTGAAATATAAAAATATGGTTTCATATACAGATTCACCACAAACAGCACATTATAGTAAATCATAGGATGATTACACCCAATCATATAATTGAATAGGATATTGTAGCTGTACAACCATGTTTGTGTTTTTCCCCTGACTTGGTTCCATTTTGCAAGACAATAACAATGACATATGCATGACACACTATTCATATCCCATGTAAAAGACATGGGACTACTGGTAAACCTATGTTTTTAGTAACCAGTCAAGTTTTTCCTCAATCTTAACTCCTCATATTATCTCCGTAATGCATCTTTGTCACCTTCCAAGCTTTATACCTGGCTTCTTTGTGTCCATTCTTACAGCAATTATAGGTTATGATCTTTGACTTAGCCTAGAAAGAGTTTTACTTGATTCTTTTAAACACAGCATAGGGAAAGGAATTTAAAATAGGAAGTAATTCCATTGGGCATAGTTGAATCTCAAAGTATTCTGTTCAGCCTAAAATTTAATTTCCAGTACAGATCCATACACACTGACCCAAAAAGTCTAGCCTCCAGCCCACGGAATTTTGTTTCTAACTTCCCAGGGATTTTGCCTGAAACAAGTGATAGTAAGTTCTTACAGCAGATTGAAAGGCTGAGGTGCAGAGGGCAAAAAAACTAATTGAAAATTCAACAGATGCATCACTTTTAGAGACAATCAAATTAGCCCAGATAACCTCAGATTGCCTTTCTTTTTGACGTAGTTTAATGTAATCTTGAGTAAAGCTTCACATCAAAGTTAGAGATGTAGACAAAGTTTGTGATTTCAAGGGGGGGAGACTCTGATGTTATCTTAGAGGATATATCTTACTGGTACAAAAGGGAAATCTCTTCTTATTTTGAAAATAAATTTATTTTGAACTTGACATTAAGATGTGTTTGGAGATAGAAAGTTTTAGCTAGTACCTAAACTGGTTAAAACAGCATTTACATTTTTGCAGTAGTGTACAATGGAATTAATATTAAGAGAAGAGTCACAGCTTGGAATCCCTTTATCACTTTAAAAACATTTTGACTGACTTTTCTAAATGCTAACTTCCCTAGCTAATAAGGAGAGTAACAGAAGTGATTAAAAATCTAACACTAACTTTATGGGTACAGGTTGCTTCTTGGAGTAGTAATCATTAGCTAAGATTTGCCAAACACCATGGATCACAATTGCAAGAAATTTTGAAATTCCTGAAAAAAAAAACAAACCAACATAAATTCCCAAACTTTATGTTGATCAAGTGTGTTGTGTGTGCCTGGGAATGTTTCAGCTGAAAATTATTCTTCTCTTAAGAACATTTTCTCCTTTAAAAAAAAAGACACCTCCCGCCCCCACCCAAAAAAAAACAAAAACAAACGGGGGAGGAATTAAAATCCCTGTTTGAGTGTCAGTATTAGAAAAATGGGTCTCCTCATCCACTCATATTCCCAATCTTCTGCCAAAATTTTCATACTTTATAGCATAATTCACATAAGAATATTATTTAATATAATATGTAATAATTATCAAATAATATGTAATATTATCTCAAATAATATGTAATATTCTTATATAAAAATATGCATATATAAGAATAAATGTATTCTTATATATTTTTTACATAGAAATAATAAAATATTTTATCTACACACATAATCTAAATATTATTTAATATTTATTAAATGCTCTGGTTTCATTCATAAGGCTATAGTATATACTCTGTAAAACTATGCTTTTGTTCTTTAATCCTGTTCATGGTTGTTTTGGAAATATAAAAGTATCTATGACTGCTGTTCAGTTCAGCTCTTGGCTGAATACAAAAATCAGAGAAGGTGAAATTAGGAAAATCAAGATACTAGTCTTAAATAAGTATGAAAAAAAAATGAGGCTATATGTAACTGTGTAACAACACACATATTAATAGCACTTTCAAATGGTATTATTTTTTCCTGCTTTAATATTCTGTGTATTTGTAAAAGTTTACTTTAGAAATAAACTCCATGGGGCTCCTGGCAGGCCTGCTCTGCCACAACAGTTTATACCAACCATCTGTGATGTGCCAGAAGCTTCCCGAATGTTCTGCCACCTGACTCAAAATCCTGAAGCTTTTCACATTTTTCTGCCAATTTTCATCCATACTATGTCTGTTTCCAACACTGAAAACCTAAAAAAGCAAAATATATATCTAAAAAATGTACAGGAGAATAAATTCACAATATTCACAATAAAGACACAATGTAATGGACAGAAAAAGACCAAAAACTACATTAATCTGCATCTGAGGGCTTTAATGGTCGAGGACAGTAGTATACTCTGAAAATTGAGTTGTTAAAGAGTTAGAGGGCTCCTGCCTTTTCTAGGGACACAGTACACAGAAGACTCAGTGTCATTTCCTTTTAGCACATCATAATCTCAGGCTAGGTATACCGTTGATTTCTGCTTTTGTAGGTGACCAAAACCTTTTTTTTGTCACCACAGACCACATTTCTCATGTATTCATGTGTAATACATAGATAATATAACTATGCTTTGATAATGTTTGCTCAGTTTGCAATAAATGAGGATTCTCTTCTAGAAAATACAGTATATGGTCAAAGTAAGCACAAGAGAAAAAGAAATTAAAGTAGGTTGAACTAGTATGCTCAACAGGAAAGGCCATGATTCAGGGAAAGATTCCTATTTATACTGCATGGAAATTGATGACCAGGGAAACAGATCAGCAGCACACCATTAAGGTCAGTTCATGGAAGAGGTTCTACTGAAGAACAGACTATTGAAAATTAAGCCCTATTTACACCATGAAAAAAGGTGAGCATAATTTTACTGAAGGGACACACTGAAGGATTTAATTAGTACTGAAATAGGGAGCTTGCTAGGGAACAGGTAGAAAATAAATATGATGTGTTGTGAAAGAGACATCAAGAGCTGGTAATGGTGTGGAATTATCATGCTGCCAGTATGGATGCAAGTATAAGCTTTGCTTTTCCTTCTGATTTAAACACCTTGAAATGTTCTGTTCCAGTAAATAAACAAAAGCTGCTTTGTTTGCAAAGACCAACCTGTTTTTCTGAAAAATGTCTGCTCTTCTTATAGTACCAAAATAAACTGCCTAACAGGTCAGAAAAAAAATCCATCTGACATTTGAGTAATAATATCCAACTTGCTCTTATGAATATCTGTCCAGTAAACATCCAAAAACCACTTCTGTATTTAAATAAAAATACTATAAATTATTGCTCCCTGGCCACTTCCAGCACTGAAAGCATTTTTTACAGCTTTGCAGTCATTTACAAAATGACTTTTTAATTGTGATTGTCCCAACACCAAACTGCTGAGTCTGCAACTATCTTCCAGCTGGGCACCCAAGAACAAACAGATTTCTCAGAGCACCCAGGTGATCCTTTCTAAAACCCATCTACTCTTGAGTAACACTAACACCATAATTTAAAGAAAAAAAGAAAAAAAAAGGGGGGAGTAATTTCCTAGGCCTTGATGGAATAAGCCTCCTCTTTCAAGTATGATCAGAAATGGGCTGCATTACGGATTTGTTTTGCCATGGTATATCCCACATCAGTGTCCATCCCTAACTAGGTTGTTAGGATTCCTTGGTTTAAATGATTATCTCTGGGTGTTGTAGAAACTTTTCAAACCTGCTTTTCAATCAAAATGTTTAAACATTACAAAAAAAATCAAATATATATTTCAAGCACTTACTTGTACTGGAGGTTTGGGGGGGGGTTTTGCTGTTAATTTGGGGGGTTTTGTTTGTTTTTTGCTTTATCTATCTCAGCTAAAGGATTTTGACAATTTGCTTGGAATTCATACCTTGTGTACGCCAAGCTTTTAAAAGTCATTTAGTTGTAATATTCTCAGCATGCATTCTTATACAAGTTCATATAACTCTTGAAGATCCTATGAAAGAGCTGAGTGTTCAAAAGCCAAAGTCTTTTGCTAACTTTCCTCACATACCCTTTGAACTTTTTAAATGGGTAATGAATTTTCTCAGCTACATGCTTCAGCTGGTTTCCTTGGATTTGTTGCTGATATTGAGAACACCACCAGCTGTCACTTGATTTACCAGACTCTAGACAATGAGTCAGAAATGTGTTGGCCTTTGCATATATTATCCAGCTTTTGCCAGTGTAGTGGTCTCAAATCCGCATTGACAATTTACATACTACCAGATTAAGCATGCCTTAAAATAATGCATAGATGAGCTTCAATACTTTCTAATGAGCCTTACCCCCTATATTCTCTCTTCTATTGTTATCATCGTATTTCTTTCTTTACCTTTGCTCTTGTAAAATTTACCATAGTCTTTTAGACTACACTGGGAGTTTGCAAGATGTTCAACAAAAGCCTATGAGAAGCAGCATGTCAACAACAACAAAACATTCTGGTTTCAAACCAACACTCGCTGCACGTTCCACAATAACCAAAATATTTCCAAAAGCTAAGCACATTCTCCTGCCATTAACGGCATGCTATTCTATGTACAAACTGTACAAACGTGAGTTACCTTTTTCTCATGCACAGCTGCCTGTCTTCTGTCATAAGCAAGAAACCTGCTCCCTCTAGTAGCATTTTGTCTGTGTCAAAAGCTATTACTGATTCTTTTCTCCACATAAAAATAGCTCTCTCTCCTTTTGCATCCTACATGCACCTTTCCCACTGACATTTCTTTTTTTTTCCCCCCCTGCCCCCACCCTTTCCTCCTTCAAGACAGACTCCAAATGTAAACATTTCTTAATCGAATATGTGTAGAAAGGAAGTGCGAGTGAACTTTGGCTTGTGTTCAACAGTAATTCAGAAAAGAACTAGAAGGAAGTTTGAATTTAAAGGAGAGAAATTAGAAACGCTAGCCACTAAATGCTACTCAGTGGCATGTCAAATGCCTATCAAGATATCATTTATGGCATATTTAATTTTTTGATAGAATCATAGAATGGTCTGGGTTGTAAGGGACATTAAAGATCATCCAGTTCCAACCCCCCTGCCATCAACAGGGACACCTTCCACTAGACCAGGTTGCTCAAAGCCTCATCCAACCTGGCCTTGAACACTTCCAGGAAGGGGGCATCCACAACTTCCTTGGGCAACTTGTTCCAGTGTCTGACCAGCTTCACAGGAAATAATTTCTTCCTAATATCCAATCTAAATTTATTCTCTTCCACTTTAAAGCCATTACCCCTTGTCCTATTACTACTTACCCTTGTAAAAAGTCCTTCCCCAGCTTTCCTGTAGGCCCCCTTCAGGTACTGGAAGGCAGCTATAAGATCTACCCTGAGCCTTCTCTTCTCTAGGCAGAACCGCCCCAACTCTCTCAACCTGTCCTCATAGGAGAGGTGCTCCAGCCCTCGGATTAACCTCATGGCCTTTGTCTGGACTCACTCCAGCAGGTCCATGTTTCTTGTAATTCGAGTAATACGAAAGACTTCTGTAATAGCGGATGTTCATTGTGTTTCATTTTGAAGTGCTGTCTGAAAACCTGAAACATTTAGGAGGATGCTATAATTAAACTTTGCTGGAAACTTCTTGATTAAACACTTTCCATTTGAAAAATGCTGATTTGTCAGAAGTGCAACTTTTTGGAGAAATGTATGTGTTTTATTGAAACTTTCAGGAAAAAAGCTTCTGAAGTTAAAACAGGAGATAACCGGAGAGAAACCATGACAACACTCAGCTCACAGAGGTGAGATGTTCTGCTCTGCCCTGAGACCTTGCCCTAACCAAGCAACTGCTTCAGTCTGTGTTCCCAAGTAAATGATATGGGATAAACTGCCACAGTATTGGATGTTAAGTAGCAGCTTATCTTTTCTTCCACATCTGATCTTGTCACCTACTTCCTCCGTAGCCACCTACGCATTTACTTATTGTAGAAACTTTGCCACTTTGGCCTTATCAGATTGTCCTGACTGTTACTGCATCCTCCTTGGCTATGCCAGTTCATTATAGTTTAAACTTTGATTACTTCTGGATCTGTAACATTTGATTCCACCAGGTCACCCTCCACACTGCACTCAAATTAGGGAGAGCTTATTTAGTCGGTTAGCTTGCTTTAACTGGTGTTTGTCAGAACCAGTTCAAACTGATGTTTCCTTCATGTCACTGAATGAAAGCAAAGATAAACTCCTTAAATCCTGCATGAATTTAAGTGTTCACAGAGCTATCTTTAAAGCTTCATCTGTAACAAGAAATACAGTAAATCAGTCAGTCAGTTAATTAAGACTGAAAAATCACTGTGACCTTTTCAATCTACTTATGAAATTCATAAAGAATTGCTTTCCAGAATGAGTCGGATTGCACGATATAGTGTAATAGACTGAAGCCAAAACTAACAAGATCTTTGAAGGTCTTGAATAGTCTGCTTCCAGTGAAGTCTAGAGTCTCCCAGACTTGTTACCTGGCACACGAGCTATACCATCAGTTCTCGTGAACAGATTGTGAAATTTGCAATTTCCTAGGAAAATTTTTGTGCTACAATCTACCCTGATTTTTTTTCCTGTTATCAGGCTGCTCACTTCTCATGCCAGCTGCTCCACCCACCTGTTCCCCTGTGTATAACTTAATAATCTCCATTTGATATAAACTAGACCAGACCGAGGAAGTGTAAACTTTCAGTGTAGGATGATAGCACGGGGTGACTCTGGGGGAGTAGAATGTCTGTCAGTATACATACAGCAAGCACAAGATTTTTATCAGCAGCAATGAATAGATTGGTTCAGGGATAATGCTCACTCTGTTGGTTGGTGTTATGAGGATTGATTCTGCAAGGTGCTGTTCATCTTGTAGCCACACAAACATTTTTGAGCAAATGAAATATTCTTCCCCACTTTCCCACCTTCTGGCATTCCTCAGAAGTCACAGTAAAGGTTCTGTATCCAAGCAGGAATTCTAGCTCCTCCAGTCAGAGCATGAACAGACAGATACATATTCCAGTCTTTGATTAAAAACAAAGAAACAAACAAACAAAAAAATCCCACAACCCAACCAAAAAAATACCTCACTCCCACATCGCTTTAAATCTCCTGTGGAACTTCCCAAAGTCTCATGTTGAAGTGATGGTGGGGATTTCCTAGAGTTTTAATAACTCATTGTTTCAATGCAGTGGTATGAATTCTTTGGCAAAAATAGTGATTTAATGTCATAGAAAATGGTGATCTTTCTCTCTTCAAACATCAAAGGTAGCAGGTGACCTGACCAGACGCCCCTCCACTAACATTAGAAAGAGGAAAACTCTCAAATTGTGGTTCATCCCATCTTTCATAAGATGGCAAGAAACACATTTTAGCACTCCTTATTTCTCTCCATTGACTAACAAAGCAATCTAGATTAGCAGGTTGGAGCACATGTCTAACTTTAGAGAGTTAAGTTCTTAAAGCTGCAGTGTAACACAAAATCTACCCTAGAAATTTCCTTGTACATACCACTGCATATATGTACAAATATCTGTATGACACTACATAAGAAATGCCAATTTAATTTCATATGACCATTATGAAGAATCAAGTCTTTGACGATGCACTGTAAACACATTAATTTTCAGGATTATCTTTGAATAATTTATTAATTGAATGATAAAGTTTTCAGTTCTTCAATCTGGTGACAAATTTTTCCCCTTTAGAACCAGGAAATACAGCACTAATTAGTTTTCTAATTTTAGATTTGCACATTTTGTTTTTGATTTCACATTTGTTTAATTGCATCTTAAGTATTGGTAAGGGGTTTAGATACTGAACAAAGATAACTGAGAGAAGTAATTTAAACAACTTCTTTGTTTGTTTAATTATCTGTTATCAGTCTACAGCCAAAGACTTCACCTTATTTAGTCAAGCAATGCCACTGCTTTTACTAGATTACTTAAGCAAGTAAAATGAACAGAAGTTGTCTGCCATGACTTAATTAGATGACTAACTCATCATTGAAACCTATGGGGAATCAGAGGTTTAAACCTGGACAATTAAACACCTTCATGCACCTGGGCTTCTGTGGCCTCAGCATGCTGAGCCTGCTCTTCTCTTGCTGATATCAGTGTGAGCTAAGGTTGCTCAGCATCTCGCGTTTCTCTGCCAGGATACGAACTCCATTAAAAGCTGGCAGTAACTCTATGGACTAACAGTTGGGAACAGCTAAGTACAGAGGTAGAGAGTCCATTTGGACTACAACAGTGAAAGGAGGAAATGTATCTTTGGGCAAGAAAATAGATCTCAGCTGGTATCATCTAGAGCATTTTGGAAGCAAGATACAAAAAGTAGATCAGCAAAAGCTCGCTGTGGCACTATGGACTTAGAAATTACAAGCTAAAGCCTATGCTACACAGGTAAAAATAAAGAGTATTTCTAACAGGCAAAACATTATTAACTCTTACTCACCACAGGTTTAAGAGAAATAGCACAGAGAACAGTATATTAACACCACTTTGAAAATAATAAGCTAAGGTTACTGAAGAATTTAGAGAAACAGGACAGGATATTCTTACCACTTTTGAAGACAATGGCAGTTTTTTAGTTCCCCTCATTTAAGATCAGGACGATGATGCATTAGCACTGTAATTTTATTTATTGCTTCACTGCATAGAAATATTTTAGCATGGTTTTCCTAATCATTATGAATTCACAATGTGTTTGCAGGTCCTTCTTTCCGTAAGTTTTCTAGCATTCGGTTGGATATTTTTTCAAGGGAATCTATAACTCAGCAGCAGTTATTTCTAAAATTTGACAACCACTACTACTGTTTTTCCTCTAAATATCCAGTTCTGTGTTTTGGTATTGTTACACAAGGTGGCAGACAGGAGCTCTCTTTTATTATAACGAGCTTGGAAAAGAATTTTATCTCTGTAACTGTGACAAGATGCAGTCCTAAAATCCCAAAACTTTAACCACACCCAATAACCCAAGCAGCATATTCTAGCTATTTTATAATACAATGCATGATGGGTGCTTCCAAAAAACTTCACCTGTGATATGCTTCCACACTTAAAAGACATATATTGCATGTATGACACACTTTGTTAAATTATTCCACTGTTACACACAGGAAAGGACAAATTCTGCCAATATTTATGTGTATGTTTGATTTCACCAGCCTGACTACTCCTGGCATCAAGTATGATGTTCATAAGATCAAGGTATCATATGATATCATAATATGATATCATAAGATATCATATACAATAACATGGAACAGAAATGCCTTCTAAAAAAATAACACTTACCCTGGCTGAAAGCTACTGAGATTTCATTGCAATTATCAACAGCAGCCTGGTGAAAAAAACAAAAAACACTCAGGAATTTACTCTGGTCAGGGATCAGGGAGAACAGCATGAAACAAAGGAGGGAGAAATGATGCAGAAGGGCAGAAGTGATCCTTTATAGCTTATGAGTGTTGCAATTTGATTTGAAATGTCTGGTTATTCCTAGTGAAAAGTCAGGCAGGCCAAGAAAAGGGCCAAATGCGCGTGCTGGGACAGAATTTAGTGCTAGACAGATTTTAGAAGTAAAGCTTTGGAATCACAATAGCATTGCCTCTGAATTCTGCACCTGGTTACTACAGAAACGTTTAATGTATCTAACCAGAAATGCAGATCTGTGGCTAAAGGCTTTATCTTTATTGTTAGTGCAGTGGAACAGAGGATGAAATAGGATACAGGTGATTAACAAAGACTCTCATCCTGCTCCATGTTTGATATGACCTAGATTTGGGAAAAGCAGGTGTTTACTAAAATAAAATATTTAACATGCCAAAGAATATAGGGAAACTGTGTCATGGAGTGGCTTGGAAATTGGTCCAGCTTGTGCTATAATTTATTTTATTACAAATAAAAAGTTGTGGATTGTTGTTTTTTGGTTTGTTTTGGTTTTGTTGGGGTTTTTTTGTAGCTTTGCTGCTGGTCTACTTCTACTTCTAGCATCTTTGCGCTGCTACTTCTTATCATTAGACCTTCTCTTGTTAAATCACTCTCATTTTCTCTCAAATCCTGCTTTCCATAAGGGATCCATTATTAAATCCTTGCATTAAACCACCTTATATTACTGAGATAATTTTAAATGGTAAGTCACAGACAAGGTAAACCAGTGACTTCTGCTATGTCAGCTGAAATTCCCAAAGTTTTTGCATCTTTTAAAAAGGACTCCAGACTGTCACATTCCTTCTACGTGCCTCTAGCAGCAACTTATTTAATATTTTCTTACATTCAATGTTTCCTATATCTGAACTGCAGAATCTGGGATCCCTTCCCAGCCATTTGGTCTAGTTGCAGTCTCTGTCTGCATCCTGACCCCATGTCAAGACAAGTGTTCACAAACTTTCTGGTTCCCTCCACAATTTTCCACCATACCATGCTTTCCATGGAAATAAAAATAGACATGAAGGGTAGAAGAGGGTTCTAGTATGCTGTGGCCAAGTCTTCAAGCAGGACAATCACATGATCAGGTCTCTGGGTGTATTCCAGTGTTTAAACATGGTCATTATTCATTCAGTGCCTGCAGTAGTACAAGTCACAATCCCTCACATAAAATAAGAAGGTGTTGGAAGTGATCAGAGTCCAGTTCATTCCATTCATGAGGGCCAGACCCAAGTAACTGGAATATCATCCTGGAAGATCTGTGATAACAGAATCTTTGAAAGATGTGTCACAGAGTAATTCATGTCACTAGGACTTCCCCCAGTGTTGAGGAAGTCATTCCTCATTGCTAATTTCTACATTAGCCACACTGGAATTGTATTCTAATTTCCAGATGCATGTGGGTGAGATGAAAGGAAAAGGATTAAGGGACTTAACATGAAGATGTTCCAACAGCTATTGGGTGGGGCAGCTTGCAAGTGCTAAAGCTACTGCAAGGAACAGTTTGCTTAGCCACAGTCCTGGCTCTGAAGGCATTTGTAAAGTAAAATTGAACCAACAATAAACCTCATCATTTTTAGATTATAAATGACATTTTACACAGTCTGTTGAAGAAGAAGAAATAAAGTATATCGTAATTGCCCACTGTTTATGGAACTGTTTAACCACTTCCTGGTTTTTGGGGGTTTTTTTGCCTATTTATTTCCCTGTTATCTTTCAAAGAGGTTTCTAAAAACTACACCACTGCTAGAGCTTTTAACTTCCTACTGTGATTTGTGGGCAGCAAAACTGTTGCATTCCTCTATTCTTCTTTGGCAGTGAAGAACAAAGAAAGAGATTGGAGGTTTCTTTCTGAGACACTACGAGAAGAGACAGAAGAGAAGGAATTGCCTTGCTACATAAGGCAGGAAAAAAACTGCCAATTCTCTTCAAACACTCTTCCGAGACAAGCAAAGACAGTAGGATCATTGAATAAATGATCTTTTCCTTGAAAACTGTTAGGAGAGACAATCAAAGAGAGAATATTAAAGTTCCTAAAGATTGAAAGATTATGGCATTACCTCAAGGAGAAGATCTGGTTTTGAAGGAGATACACTCTGAGGAATCAAATGAAAATGAATAATATTATCAAATCAGCTGCTGAACGCAGCAAATGGAAGTCTGCTTCATCTGACCTTTCTGTCTGTACAAACAAAAATGCACACTACACTGGGTTTGCAAGACCTAAAATAAGGATAATTTTCCTGGTCCTTTTTTTCCTCTAGTCAGTAGAAACTGATTGTGAGCGGGAATTCAGGGAATCCAACCCTTATCCAAAGACCTAAAAATTGAAAGGACAACTAGTAGGAATTGACAAAAGTTAGTGTAATGCAGAGATCCTAGTATTGCTAAGAATTATTTAGGATTGTACCTAGCATTTTCTAAACTCCTTGATTTCATAACAGTCGTGGTTCTCATTAGGTGCATTAGAAGCCTTTTAGAAAGGAATTTTCATTTTGTCGTGCCAGAGTTCAAACATACTTGGGCAACTGGATTCACTTCATCCTGTTCAGTAGATATTCCAAAATTACAACTATCAGAAGCTGGACTGACAGCCTGCTCTAATCTGTCCTATTCAGTCAAGTACAGTCAAGGACAGCCTCATTTGGAGATAGGCCGACCTGCCACTCAATGAACTATTCAATGGCTAGCTCCCCAAAGATAATTGCTCCTCTAGTTCCTCTTGGTTTCTCTTGAGTAATTTCAGCTTTTCTTGATCAACAGCCACACACCATGCCAGGATACAACTCCTTGCTTAGCACATGGTGCAGTAGAAGCAGTGTTAACAAAAGCCCAGGGTCTATCTTCAAAGTGATCTGACTCCTAAATGAAGTTCCCCACTTTTCCTACTGCAACAGTACCCCTTCTCCTTCCTTTGTCACCAGACTGTCTAGACAATCAACAGAAACAGCCTACAGCTGCAACAGTAACAGCCTCACAGAAACACAAAATAGTTGGATCCAAGGGGCAGGTGAGACTGCACACACCCTGGGCCAGGGACAAAGGCTATTAAAGAAAGCACAATTGAATCCCTGAAGAATTCTACCTCAGGAGAATATTTTTTTTTTATAAAGAAGTCACTGAGGCAGATAGCTTGCAATCTTGTTTTAATTAAATCAGAAAAGTAATTGTGAACAGATAAATTTGTGACAGGAAAAAACCTCACATATCAGTCTACAGATACTGGTACAAAACTAGTTGTAATTGAACTTACAGACAAGAGAAAAATCTGTTTGTGTCAAAGATATATCACTGAATTATCCTGAGTAGGACACAAACTTTGCTTTTGCAAGAAAATGGTTTCTTAAGATATTAAAAGCAGATCCTTGGGTCAAGTCAACAAACTCACTAACACGAGACTAGACTCTGGTATGCTATTCATATCTAAGACCAGAAAGCAGTCACTCTCATGCTGACCAGTCTGCTCTTAGTGCTTCTATCAATCACACGAATGTTCATGGTTTTGTCAGACTCATTCAAACAGAAATTTCAATAGGTAAGGAAGGGTGAGGGTATAACTGCCTGTTCCACTCCCCCACACACCATGATTCCTTCCCTTCTTGTCATTGCAGTAATGTCAAACTCAAGCTTTCAAAAAATAATCATAAACCAGGACTCTCTAAAGTAATAAAATTACTTCATAGAAGCAGAACTAAAAAATCCCCAAACACCACATGCATAAGTAGGCAGGGAGTGTAGAGAGTCTTGTTATTCACCTTTTACAGTACATTGTTCCAGGTTCTCTTAAGAAACATTTCTCTAAGCATTCTCTAAAATTAGTGGTAGATGATACTAACTAGATGACTAGTTAATTCCTGAAGATGTTTAGAAGAGACATCAGATATCTTCAGACTGCTTCTTTGGAGCATTGTACTTCCAGAGCCAAGACATAAATATATTCCTGTTTCATGCTTTGCTAAGAACACCTTAAAATTCAAGATTCAACAGGACCCAAAAAACGCAGAAGAGAAAAATTGGCCAGGTATCTTTTCTAATTAAGTGGACTCAACAAAGCAGTTAGAATCAGGTTCAAAATACACTTTCTACCTATGTATCTTGGTAATATGTACTTGGAAAAATATATGCTTTCAGTTAAATACCAGAGACATGCACAAGATCAAAGATACAAAATTGTAAAATTAATCACTAACACACGAAAAGGAGAAAAAGTTGTGAAAGTATCTGTGACCAATGACTGTGTATTAAAAACAAACAAAAAAAAGACACAAATCCACAACTAATCAAGTATTAGTTACACTCAAATTCCATACAGATGACTTGTTCTGCTTTCAGTAGACCTGACTGCCATTTGCAATTAGAAAGCTTTTATCCAGTGTTCTCTGCTCTGCAAAGACAAGACTATATTTTTAGGACCCCTCTTGAAACATATTAGATAGAGATTAAGTATGACACAAAAACCTGAATTCAGTATGACACTACTCTAGTGTTCCTGAACTTCAGGTAAGATATTGGAAGTGACATAGAGCTTTGTCTTCCTTTCAGTTGAAATAGAAGTAACAAAAAATTCTTCCTGCCATCCCCAGTGACTGTCTCCTCATAAAATAGCACTGAAACATCAATAACATCTTACTGATGTTAAGAGCAAGTTTTCCAGTACTGTGCATAAGCAGGACAGCCTCTTTGCAGATAGTTTTCCACTTATATTCACAGGCCTTTCAGATTGTTCAAGCAGGGACAAAATTTGCTCTTTGCCATATGTAACTGTTAGAATTATTACTTTGCCAAATCAATAAGCCTTCTAAAACAGCATTATTAGAGGAGATAAAACAAAAAACACAGCTTAGCAACAAGGGAAAAGAATTCTTTTCTTAATTTAAAAGAAATGGTGCTAGCCATTCTACTTCTGTACTTTTTCTTGTATATGTATGTTCTTGACAGCTCATGAAGAAACTAGCTGAGAGAGTTGAGCCCCACGGGAGATGCGGATGGCTATTTGATTTCGTTATTAGTGAAATAAAAAGAAATTCTGCCTCTGGACAGAAAAGCGGGTTTTATTCTTTATTTTCAATTTACTGAAGATGAAAGCTCCCATATAAGCAATATAGAAATCCATGCTGCATTTATTGCTTATATAGTCATCAATGACCTAGCACGCACACAATTGTCAAAACCCAGATTAAACACTGTAAATGACCACAGCATTTTCTTCCTGGAGCTAAAGCTATGATGTGATCTACAGTCATTTTTCCCTTATTTGGAAACTGCAGGGTTCATATTCCGGGCACAGTAAAAACACAACACAGAGCTATCAAGCAAAAGTAATCCTCTTTATTTCAAAACAGATGACTAGCTATTTGCATGGTTAAAAATACCAGAGTTTTCCCTGGGTAATCCGCTAGCCAGTCTGGTCTACTTTTTCCCCCTTCACAACTCTAGGTCATTCTTGGATTAAAAACAAAAGACTCCACTGTTACTGAAATTCTCTTTAATACCTTCACATCATAAAACAAATAAACAAAAATCCCAAACAATCACCTAAGCCTTTACAATTCATTTACTTTTTTCTTTCATCAGCTTTTTTTCAATTATATCTTTATATAATTTTGTATACATTCAATATTGTAAACCTCTTATATACAGTATTAAATGTTTGTGCTTCCTGTAAGAAAAATTAAGTTTTCTGCATGCATAAACTTAGTAACAAGATGTCTGCAAAAAACTAGAGGAAGCCTCCTCATCACTTTGTGAGCTGTAGAGAGCCAGCACCACCCCTCAGAATGGGTAATGCTGATTGTCTGTCATATCAACCAGATAAGGATTCAGCACCTCACAGGAGTCTCATCTCCCAGCAAAACCCTAAAAATTTTTTAAAACCCTTGTCTACCAAGGACATGGCGATAGACACAGCTTGCCACCTTTGTTGTGCACAGATCAAGGATTTTGCAAAAGAGTGCAACTTTCATTGTAATGAGTGAGATCTAGTGAACATAACTGTAAATAACCAAATGTTCCTGGTGTGACAGTGTTAGACATTCATTGTAGGAACAGATGGATCATGCCAGGTAAATTTACTCTCTCTTTGGCAATTTTACCAGTTTTGAAGTTGTATGTAGGAGTACACAGTAGTTGCATGGAGCAGTAAGAAATTAACAAGCTTGCTTAGAGGTTAGTGTTATGAACCAAGCCATCAGATAGATGGTTTGAGATAAGAGTTAATTCTTAGGTAAATGGTAAGTGCTGACAGCAATATTTTTTCCATCACTAATATAAATAACCCATTTTTATATAAAAACAACTATATGAAATAAAAGTTGGTCTAAAAGAAAAAATACTTCAGAAAAATTTAGATTCTGATGAAAAGCTAAAGAGAGGGGGGAAAAAAGTAAAAATTAAAGGGCACACCGATTAGCTTTCTGAGAAATTTCATGTTTACTAGCAACAGCACTCTTTTTTAAGAAAATAAGTATATACAACTATTAACCCCATTTTAAGACATAACCCACACTGAGAAATTACTGGCAAGGTATATTTTATAACATTGCGCTAATATAGATCTCTGGTAACAGCCTTACACAGGCTGTCACTGCTATTTGCTGATGTAGGAGGGACACAAGTATGTGAGGCAGCACAGACTGGCAGAGCAGGCTATACACACTACACTTGCCAAGATGCCTGAAGTAGAGAGCAAAACTGTGCCATTCAGCCAAATATGGAGCTTGTGAAAGTCTAGCAGCGAAAAACAGTGACACCTAAGGGAAGAAGTGAACATTTCCCAAAGGAAATTCATACAACAGAGTTAAAACCAGCTATACAAGTCCCCTCAAAATTACCTTTGTGATTCCCAGGAAAAAAGTTTATAAAAGGTCAAGTTGTCTATCACACTACCTGCCTAGAATAGGAAAACTTGCAGTAAAAACCTCCAGTAGTTCAAAAGGCCTCTAGTCATCCAAAAGGTCAAAGTGGCTGCTTCCATTATCAACCAGGGCAACTTCATCCACCTTTGTCCTATGTGTAGAGTTTAAATAAACCATGCTATCTAAGAAAATTTCCAAGTATTAGTAATATATAAGTAACAAAGTAATATAATATAATAATATCAATACTATGATTGGTACAGCATCAATTCAGCAGCAAAACAATCTCCTCCAAAAAGGTCAAACAGATTCACACTCTCTGTAGAAGAAATTATTTCCTCCTCTGGAAGAACATGTTTGTAGCTTCATATCACACAGAAACAACAGAGCCTGCATGTCCTCTAGACAATCTAGGTACTAGCAGAGAACAGGTGTATTTTCTCTTCTGCTGTTCTATGGCCTGCACTTCCTCAGGAGTATGCTTTTCATTAATTTCTGATCCCTAGCTCTGATTACCAGCAGATCCCCGCATTTGTCCCATTCAGCAATCATAATATTTAAAGATACTGTCACCGGAAACAGAAAACTATACTGGCAAAATAATTAGATAGGTTTACCAGAGGTTAGGAGACAAAAATCTCCATTTCTTTCTTGTATCAACATCTCTGAATTTAATTTTAGCTCAGACAATTCCCTGATGACATAATTAAGATACTTTAACTGAGAACAGGACCTCAGGGAACACTGCAGAATTCAACCTTAAGTCACAGCCTCACCATTCTGACACACATTCTGTACCTTACTGCGTCATGTTCTTGTTTGTCCATGTCCCAGAATGTAGCATCTGTGTGTTTCTCTGTCTTAATGTCACCAAATGCTAGTTTACACAGAAGTGCTTGCTTAGGTTCTAGCTAGTTATATACTGTAAAAACACAAATTAGCAGCTTACAAAAATTATTCTGCAATCTTCAATATCTGAGAACATGAAAAATAGTCTTTATTCTCCCCAGTACTGGTCTAATAGTAAAAGCTTAGGGAAGAGCATGTAAGAACAGAGCAAACATGCAGTGATGTACCCCAGTACTCCTCCAGCTGCCAGCTGTCTGTAACTTCAGGAATTAACTTCATCAGTGAGAAGTCTTATCATTGTGTTAGTAAACTTAGATGGGTTTTCTTTCACGACTTTGAACCTGCACAAACATTTTGGCATGCACAACATCCTTCAGCAGCAAACTCCACAGTTGAGATGCATACTGTGTCAACACATTTGTTTGGTTGGTTGGGTTGTTTTGAACCTCCTGAGAGTTCTTTTTGATGTCCTCCTTTCACAGACTAGAAAAGACAATGATCACTTCAACCTCATCTGGTTGCTCAATGTCACTCATCATTTTATAGATCCTGTTATATTCCCCATCAGCAGACTTTCACAGACTGTGGAGTCATTAGGTCTGTAGTCACTTCTCATGTGAACGTCATTCTGTAACTTCAGTGTTCCTTGTTTCCTTTTCTGCTATCGACTTCTGAGATTGGAAAAGTTATGGTTTTTGTTTTGTTCTCTATTCTGTCTTTATCATTCCTAACACCTATCTGCTTTTGTGTAATCACCACAGAGCACTGCACTTACATTTTCATAAAAACACTCATAACTACAGTATCTCTTCCCTGACTGGAAACAGCTAATTCAGAACTCTTCATCACATATATGAAGTTAAGAATAATTTTCTTCATCTGTGTTGCTTTACATTTCTCTACAGTGAAATTAATCTGCCATTTTATCACTCGACATCACAAGACCTTTCTTCTTTGCAGTAAGTTTTCTTTTTTGCTGCCCTGCACAGCTTAATGCCATCAGCAAATGTTGTCACCTCTCTCTTTACTCTTACCTGGATTGTTTACATTGAATAACATGGGCCTTAATGAAGATCCCAGCAGAATTTGCCCAGTGAAAATCCTACACTGAGAAAACTGAACATTTGTTTCTACCTTCTATTTCCTAACTTTTCAGCTGTTACTAATCTATGTGAAGACCTTTCCTTTTATCCTATGGCAGTTTGATTTCTTTAAGTATTTTGGGGGTATTTCTGAAGGACTAAAGTCAACATCAATTAGATCACCTTTGTCAAGCACACAACAGTGATTCCTTCAGGAAGCTACAGCAGAGCTTTGAGATATGACTGTCCCCTGCAGAAGCTACAGTAGCCCTTCCTGAATACATTATATTTATCTATGGCTTCACTGCCCTGTACAGACATCAGACTCACCAGTCAGGAATTTTCTACATCTTTTCCAAAGTCCTTTCAAAAACTGGTAATGCATTTGCCACCTTCTCTGGTACAAAGGCATTTCTGAGTGATAGTTTATATAACACAAGTAATGGTTCAGCACTACCTAAGTAACAACCTCCAACTGTTCACTTACTTTTACCTGTATTTTACGCTTATATCACCTTTTTCAGAACCTCACAGTAACTTTTGCTTTCCATCCTCTAGAATCTACATTAAGAACAATTTCTTATTAAACATTTTTTGTTTGTTTAATTCTTTTAATTCCTACATGAAGAAGGTTTTCTCCTATACGAAGCGGGCCAGCAGATCATAGAATCATAGAATCATAGAATCA
>NW_010336780.1:0-18911 GCF_000700745.2 Antrostomus carolinensis
TCTACAACTGCCTGAAAGGAGGTTGTAGTGAAGCAGGTGTGGTCTCTTAAATAACAGGTGATAAGAAAAGAGGGAACTGCCATAAGTTGCACCAAGCAAAGTTTAGGTTGGATATTAGGAAAAAATTCTTCACTGAAAGTGTTTTCAAATATTGGAACAGGCTGGCCGCGGGCGGTGGGATCCCTGGAGGTATTCAAAGGATGTGTAAATGTGGTACTTAGGGACATGCTTTAGTGGTGAACTTGGCAATGCTAGGTTTACGGTTGGACTAGATGACTGTAATGGCCTTTTTCAACCAAACTAAACTATTCTAACTGTTCTATACAAACATTAAAATTAAATTCCAGTCACAAGTAATTCAAGAAAACTACTCTATGCTCAGGCATCTGGGACTAATAGGAAAACTGCTATTCACGGCAAATTTTTCTTTTACATCCTATATATGATTTTGTACATATTCATTAAAAAGCCATAAGTAAAAGAATTAAAATGAATTTAGCACGCTTTGTCAGTTACTGCTTGATCCAGAAATGACTGATGTCAAAGGAAGAATTGTACTGACTTCAATGGGCTTTACATCACCGCTTTGGTGATGAAGTTAGAGCTGAAGATCTACAAGAAATGGGGATGTTGTTATGCACTTTTTAGAATTCAAGTTTTGAAAAGTGAAATTAAAAGCTATTCAGGCTGAAGGAAGAATATTCTTTAAAGTCTCTAAAATGAAATTCAAAACTTATGCATATAGAACAGCAAGTGATCCTACACTTTTGAAATAAGAATGTTCCCATTTAATCTATGAATTGCAAATGCAAAAGCATCTGATCCATAAAACCATGTTGTTGTTTATTAAATTTTGAAGCTTAACAAGCTTATCACAAGATGTTCCCTTATTATCTCTTCCTTTCCTCCTTTTTCCTTTGTGTATTTTTCTGAAGAAAATATTAAAAGAATAAAATACAGATAGCTTGTCTAAAAATTACTAAGGAGCCATTAGTTAAATCTTTCATCAAGTGTCCAAAGAGGACAAAATGTAAGGAATGAAGCAGAGTTCTTTAGTGTGACCCAGGATTAGTAACATGAAAGAGACTTAATATGATAGTCTGCTGTGATAAAATAACTAGCTCTGTAGCTGAGGAAAAACGTGTAGGTGTTACTAACTCGACTTCAGCAAGACTTTAGATACAGTCTCCAACAGCATCATCTTATCCAAGTTGGGATGTTATAGTCTGGGTGGATAGGCAGTCTACTGAACATCTATTCAGCAGGTGAACCTGTGGATCACTGAGGTCAAAGAGCTGACGGTTCACACTTCGAGGCTGGTTACAAATGAAGCTCCTCAGGGGTCTATACTGGTATTGCCTGAGTGTAATATTATCTTTGTCACTGGTCTGGAAGAGATGGATTTCACTCTCATCCAGTTTGTGGATGACATTAAAGTGCTCCATGGATCATTGGGTCACCATCTAGGAGGAACTATCGAAACTGGAGAAAATTCAACTGGGATAAATCCCAACCCTTGTATTTGGGGTGGAAAAATGTTCTGCAACCGTACAAGCTAAGACTGACTGGTTGGGGAGCAGCTCTGCTGAAAAGGACCTGTGCCTCAGCAGTTGTCAGCACCCTAGGTGCATTGCACAGCCTTCCCAGGGTTTGGCTGACAGAAGTGGCTGCATTCAAGGCCAGCAGGCTGAGCAGAGCTGTTGTGGAGAAAGAGCTGTAGGAAGTCACAGCAGTGTTTCCACCTTCCTTCCCTTGGGAGTTGCTCTCAGCCAAGGCTTTCACTCTTGTCCCCTGTCTTCCCTACAGCCTCAGCTGTGTTGCCTGTCCATGGCTGAACCTGACCTGATGGACAATCCAGCTAAGCCCCAAATGACTTCCCAGCTTGACCTAGGACACTGCCTTGTCACCATGGAGGTGCCTGGCCATCACCGGGGTGTGTCTGATGCTGGGTACCCTGCTCATCTCACTCCAGTAGTGTGGGATGGACACTGACTGGAGAGGTCCTGCTCTGCGAGCTCTGGCATTAAGCTCAGCTCCCAGGCGGACCTTGTTGTGCCCTGACAACGGATGGCTGAGCATGAACCAGAGTGTCCTGGCAGCAAAGGAAACCAACATCTTCCTGGTCTGTATTAAGAGGAGTACACCCAATAGATCAAAGGAAGGGATCATCCCTCTTACTCCACATTTGTTAGACATATCTGGAAAACTGTGTCCAGTCCTGGGCCCCCCCAGTTCACAAAAGGTCAGTAAACTGGAGTGAATTGAGGGGCAGGGCACCACGATGGTGTGAAGTTGGAGCACTTGCCCCATGTGAAGAGGATGAGGGGGCTGAGCTTTTCAGCCTGGAACAGAGCTGGCTTCAGGGGGAGAAAAGAACAACTTGCAAGTACTAAAGAAGATGTTACTAAGAAGGGGAAGCTGGGCTCTTTACTGAGGTACACAGTAGGAGAATATGAAACAATAGCCATAAAATGAAATACAAAGGTTCTGATCTGACAGAAGGAGAATTATTTTTTTTATCCACAAGGAAATATAAGTATTGGAAGAGAAGCTCTTCAGTCTCAGAGTTTTTCAAGACCAAACTGAGAAGCCTGGCCTGCATGATCCTGCTTTGAGCAGCAAGCTGGACTGATACCTCCTAAAGCCTCTTCCAAATTGCATGACTATATTCTCCTAAGATAAAACATTTTCCTGGAAAAAATGCTAATTTCTCTGTGTTTTAGTAAGGACAGTGGGGCATAATGCCCAATAAGGTATTTGGTAATGGGCACTGGATGGAAGTAGAAATGCCATTAATTCAAACCTCTCTGTCTCTGACAGCTCCACAAAATGATCATAATACTACAGGTGTTTGGCAGCTCCATTCCAAAAAAATGCCTAGAGAAAATGACATGGGTGTGTAGTGCTTGAAACACCAAAGGCAAGAACACCCTTCAGAACAAAGCTCTGCAGAGCCGAAATTTCCTATGCGACCTTTCTCACTGTCAGTGCAGAGCATCTGGTCTGGAAATCTATACGCATATATCTTCTACATGTGCACTGTATACCAAACATTTTTAGGACATATTGAACCTCCTGGGCATGCACAGAACAAACCACAATGCACATCTGCAGATAGTTTGGTGCACATGGAGCTGGTTTGCAATATTTTGAGAAATTCCATCTGTGTGGCTTTTGGTTGGCCAGCTATGACCTGCTTGGGCTAGAGACAGCGGGGAATCCTGGAAAAATGCATAATGTCTTCATAATCCTTGTACAGAAAATCTCTGCCCAAAAAATCCAGAACCTGTCAAGGAAAACTTAAATATACTGTAACATTTTCATAACATTTTAGCCATTACCTGACTCTCTCTCTTCCAGCATCCAGCAGTGGTATGTGCTCCTGAGGAATGGCAGGTAAGAAAGATTCTTATTTCTCCTTACATCTACAGAACCTGTCCTGTAAAAGATTATTCTACAATATAGCAGACAGGACTGAAAAACCTCTCAACAGTACCAGTTTTTAGGTACTTACAGATGCCTACATGGTAGTCCAAAGGAATAACATCTGTACGTGTGCCTGACAGTCCCATTCTTATCACATGCAGCTATCACTGCCATTTAACATGGAGAGCAAAGGTTCTCTACCCTTGTCTGACCTAAAGCCAAGAAAAAATGGCTAAACCCTATAAAGCTGGGAACACTTGAGGAGTCCTGGGTGTTTTTTGTGCATGTCATTCAGCAGCCTCGAGATTTGTAGTCTGTACCACCTGGTGACATAGTCATTGCTTCCTGTTGCTACCTACAATTCTTTTTATTATTACACATTTTCTTTCCACTAGTTGCTGCACAGTGACAGCAAACTCTGCTTCAGAAACTCAGCGGCAGCTGCCACTACAGTTAAGGAGAATAGGACCAACTGGTATTTTGAATGGCCTATTCAGAGACCCAATAAAAAAGGAAAATTACAAGACTACTCCTACAGCTGTGTTGCTACGTCCTGAGTCACAAACAGGACATAAGGATCTTGTCTACAACTTTTGCCCTAGCTAAAGCCACCATGGTACTACAAGGAAAGGAAATAGGAACTTGAAGTAAATGTAGTAAAACATTAAAAAAGCCCTTTTTCCTGAAAAGGCAAACAAACAAACTTAGTAATGCCAGAAGTTACCATCAAGGACTGTTATGGGATATGTCCTTCTATAAAGGAACTCTACTAGAAATGAAAAACAACTTAATTATCCTAATTTTAGAGGGTTCTTCCTTTCAGTATAGTCAGACAAGAAAAGACAGGAACTGAGGTTGCTGTAATAATCTATTTCTTCTGAATTTTTCAGCTGTATACATACCGATAATCACAGCAAGAACTGGGGATTTAAAATGCAGTTATTGTCAAAGGGGAAAGGGCATTTTCCTTCCTTCATTACAGGCCATATTTTTAAAAAAAGAAAACCATGGCTACAAGTAATTAAAATATGTCATTAACTCACAAGAAAAGGGTTTAATTGCCATGAAATATATATGTAAATGTAATTTGCTGCATGCTTCATGTCCTTATACACATATGGTACTTATTTGCAGGTTGGTTTTTGTTTTTAATGTGAGCATTTTGATGAGTGACCTGTGTAGCTGTTTCTACTATTCACTTTATGTATAAAATATGGCATGCATTCTGCAGTACAGTCTGCTTTAAAGAAATGAAAATCAATGCAATATTTGTTTTCCAGCATATCCCAGATCATTCTGGGAACTGAAGAAAATGAGCTAACTACACTCACCTGTGTTCTGTGAGCCTATGGTACAGTCGCCTCAGAGATGACAGTAGGCAGAAAACGCTGAAAGTGTTCATCCCTATTCCAAGTTTGTTGGTCTTTTTTCTCCCCTTTTTTTTTTTTTTTTTTTTTTTTCCTTTTCACAATAACCCTTACAAGGGAGACTTATATTTAACAGTGGCTTTCTAACATCTGTTTGCTAAAACAAATAATGTAGGCAAAGTTGTGGCTGGAGACAGTGCATAGAAACAGCAATGCCATAGAAAAGGGGAAAAATGCATGCTTATGCTGAAGGATCCTTTTGTTTAGCCCTTTTAGAAAGACCTCAGTGACCTTAGAAAACCTCCAGCTGCAGCCCGTGAAACTGGGTCGAGAACTTCAGCAGAGACCTTGAGAGCCCTCTACAGGCCGTCAATGCCAGATAACCCCAAGGAGACTGATCCTGGTAGCCCTGCTCTGCTCATCGTCATCTGCCTTGATGTGTGGATGAAAGAGGTGTTTTATTTGCCATTTATCACAGTGGGGGTTTTGGTGTGCAACAGTAAGCCATGTCTTTAATGATGCATTCAGCTGGAAGCATTGTTCAGCTTAAATAACTACTTGCCAAAAAAGGAAAAGAATTTGTCCTCTCTCTGGATTTGTTATTTCATTAGGGTTCCTCAAGAGAACTCCAATAAAGGATTTGGGTCTATTAATCACCCTCCACAACCTTCTCAAGTAATTAGTCTTTAAAAATGTTTGCTACCTCCTCAGTAGTACATAATTTGATGGTGCTTGGTGAATCAGCTGAGGTTCAGACTCACTAACCTTTAGAGGTTTGGCCTGTCTGAGCTCATCAGTCCGGGCCCCCAATTGAACTGAAAACTGCAGTTTTTTCATTCTTTGTGGCAGGTTTATAGTACAGCACTGCTGGATGCCTGCCATGAAGGAAAACTCAAAACATATAAATTCTTCATAAGGCAATGGTAGAAGGTGGCACTGAGAAATAATGCTCTCAAGCTGACAGAACCGCTGCGGGGGGAGCGGCGGGGAATGCTAGTTCTAAGACAGATGTAGAAACAATTGCTCCTGTTTAACTCCCTAAATGGGTAATCCTAGTTTATGGGGCCCCAGTGATGGAAATCTTGCTGACATCGCTCCAAGGATTTTTTTTTTTGGCAGGGATTATGTGTTCTCAGGAGAGCATTGCAAGCGCCGCGCTGACAATTTAAGAAGCAGATCCCTTGAATAAGTGCAAAGTGCAATTTTCTTTGAAGGTGCATACATTTTAATGACAAAATTCATTATAAACTTAGCTAAAATATTTTCAGTTTAGTCCATACATAAACTGGACAATAAGGTAACTTCATGTTAGAAAATACAAAGTTGCAGGCCCCTCTTGCAAAATTGTATTTGGCACCACCAGGTAACACAGTTCACATGCCTTGTTCCTTTTTCTTGGCATTCCCAGTTCCATTGGCCTTGTTTCTGGTAAATTAAGAAAGCAATTACAGATTCACAGACCACTTTGGGGACATTGTACTTGGCATTACAGAGAGACACTTGCAAGCTGCTCAAGGTAGAGCTAATTGGAGGATAAGGATTTAATTTTGTTGTATTTTTTGAGATTTAAATTTCTGCTAGAGATTTTTTTCTGACACTTGCCTGAAAATGAAGTCCTTCACATGATTTTGGGAATGAGATTTGAGCTAAAAAGCCCATTTTTCAGATTAGATTCTTTTGCTTTTTTGGTTTAGTTCATTGTTCTCTTCTGATACTAGACAGATAGACTCAGACATACCCTCTGACACCAGTTTGGTGTTCAGGGGAAGTAGGCAAGGAAATTAAAGATGCCAGCTCAAATCTGTGCTCTTCTTGCATCCACATGCAATATTTCACCTGAGAGAACATTAAATCAGTCAGAGAAAGACTGTGTGACCAGGACATTAATATTCTGGGCCAAGATCCTTTAAAATACAAAATCTCAGTCAAATAAATTCAAACTATGACTATCATTTTTGCCAATGTGAAGTACACGTCTGAAAAATGACAATAGATATTTAAGTAGAAATATATTAATCCAAATTAATCTAATGCAAACTACATTTTTGAAGGGGTGAAAAAGGGTGTGCTTATCTATAAAAGCTCACCCCTTGCTGTCAGAAAAGTAGAAGCATTAAATATTTGCAGATGGGAGCCAATCTCTCCAGTCAAAAGAATTTGTTTCAATTTCCAGAAATGGCTCGCTTGTCACTCATTTATTGTTTTAGAATCCTCATGCATAATAGGCAGCACTTGCATTAGTGAGTTATCCTGTTTAACTAAATTGAGAAAGAGTTCCCTGAAGTCAGTAAATGACAATTTACTATATTTCAGTATTTCTGGCCATATGGTATACATGGCATAAAAAACAATTAAAAGATAACTGGACACACCTGAAACTGCAGTGGGAGCCATATGCACTCATTTTCAGGCCAGAGATAAGGTCCTGTAGAAGGCAGACTTTTCACTCAATATTTCTGTCCTATAAGTAAAAGTGCACTTTTATTAGTGGCCATCTATAAATAATTTATAAAAAGCAAACTGATCAGCATGTTGCCACAGATCTAAGCAATTTGTCTTATAGGTAAATATGAGCTCCAAAGTCAATTCTACTGCCTCTATTTGCCAGGAAACGACAGACTGACTGGCTCTATAATGATTGCTTATCTCTTTATTAAAAACTCTGTTAAATGATTTTTGCATGCATGCGTGTGTTTGTTTCCATTTGTACATATACTACTCATCACAGCGTGTCATTATGAGTGCCTGAAGCCAGTTGTTAAAAATGTCTGAAAACACCATTCTCCAGCTGGTTCCATCAGGTTTTAGTGGTGAGCAGGAGTCTCTGAGACAATCGAGCTGTCTTGTTTGCTTGTGCCTAAAACACTGTTGGGGCTGACAGGACGCAGGATGAGTACTGCAGATCTTGCTGGTTACTGCAAGATGAGTCTTACCTATTTTTAAGAAATCATTAAGTAGCATGCTTTAACTTTTTTGTTTTCTTTTGTTCCTAGACTGGAAATCTTTAACATAAAGCAAGTTAGTTTGTCATAGAGAGAAAAAAAAAAAAAAATCTATTTTAATCAGCATCCATCTACTGACCAAGGAAGTACCAAACACACCAGGCCAGGGTCTTTTTTCTAAAAAAAAAAAAAAAAAAAAAAAAAAATTCCCTGAAAAAAATCACTATTTATAAAAAAGAGATCCTAAACCCAACTCTCTAACAGATTATAACTCCAAAAGGCAAATCAAAATATGGGCTTGCAACTCTTGTCAGAGTTTTTTAAAAATATTCCTTGTAGTGATCGAGAAGGATTTGAAGTAATCTCCTTATAGCTGGTTGTAAAATCACAGTGACTGAGGCAGACATAGGAATTAGCAGGTAGCAGGACACTAGACCTTTAAAACATTTTTACTTACTTCTGTTCCTAATAACACTTCAGAAGATGGGGGGAAGGAATAATGTGAAATCTAATATTTCTGCTTCCATTTACTCAACTTATTATTTTTTCCGTGCTTGGAGCTGTGAGAATAGAAGCTATTTGTTAATGTTCTGGTTCTCCTTCTGGGTCATGTTAAAGGGCAGATAGATAACATCAAGTAGCTGTGTGGGGACACTGCATGTACTTTTTCACTTCACTGCTTAACAATATTAGGTTTAATTAAAAAATACGTGGTGTCATATTTTCAGAGATATTATTACTTATAAAAGGGTTCTGCATTACACAATCATATTGACCGTGTCATGTCCCAGACAAACTATGCTAGTTTCTATCTGCTTATATCTGTGTTAAGCCCTAAATACACAAGTTTGCAGAACATCTCACTTCAGAGCATTGAAATTGTCCCATAAGGATGGAGTATGTCTAAGAGAGTGGAAATAGGACCTGGAGAAACCAGCTGATGCATTTTCCTTCCACCAAGGACTTTGAAGTTTCAAAATGTCTTTGTATAGTCAATGCATATGTGTAGGAAAAATGGATAATTCATCTTAAAACATGAAACTGGTTAAAACAATAGCTATAGAGCAACTAACATCTAGCAGGATTGCCAGAGTTTTTGTTCCTAGGTTATCAGGAAACCTGAACTGATTTCTGCAAACATCATAATTATTCAGGAGCGTGGGAATCATCACCCTGATAATCTGTCACTGTCCCGTAGGACATACTTTCCCACTATATGCTGAAAATGAATCTTGCTGTGACTGCTTACCTAACATTTGCAGTATTTTTTGATTCCTTGAGTGTATTACTGAATAAATGAAAAAAAGGTAATAGTGAGTGAACTTTCAAATGGATAATCATTCATACTAAATTACATTCAGCTGTAGTTTTTCATAAGCATAATAAAATATACTATATGTAGGACAAAATTCCTATAGTACATAATACTCCACAAATTAAAACCAATTTAAGACTTTTTCTGAAATCTGTTTGTGAGTAACATTTTTCACATTATGCCAACTTTATGCTTTTATACCTAGGAACTTTGAAATGTTACAAAGCCAATTTTAAGTGTTTATTATTACGAATAAATACACACTCAAGCTAGGTTGCAGCTGTAAACCCTTATGATGTATTCTGTACCTGTACAATATTGTTTCACATGTTACTGTTATGTTCCTATGTACCCAAAAATGGAAGTTTCATATTAACGTTACCCAAGGAATCTATATAAATTATTGCAATACCTTTCTTCTTTTATCATTTTAAGATGTTTTCTTAAAAGAAAGCTGACTTTGAATGTATAGTTAGTACCATCATTTCTCTTGTGTGTTAGCCAGAAATAAAGACAGTTTACTTCTTGCATAAGAAAATTTTATCTGAAATAATCCCTTTTGGCTGTGTCAAATTATGTATTACTCTTTGATCTTAAGTTAAATATTGAAATATAATATTCTTTTTTTTCCTGAAACATGAAAATCTTTTATTAAAATATAAATACTCTCAAGAGTTAATTTTAAATATATTCAACTTCCATGAGAAAATTGGTTCATCAGAAAACCTCTGTTTGATTCTAAATTTTTCTCCTGCTTGGGTTGTGTTGAAACTAAATCTTCTGTGAGTACAATACAGTGGTACATCTTCCATATGGAAGGAATTCTTGAAATGTTTGATCAGCCACTGCTTTGGCTGAACACATTCACAGAAATTCTGCCACAATTACAGACCGACATGACTCGGACCAAGAGGTCAGAAACCCCAAAGTTTTAACTGAGATAGATAATGTCCCACTGCAAAAGGTCATGTTGCCATTTCTGTCAAGACCTTTCGGGGTGCCAAAGGCAGAATCACAGGTCAGTAAATCCTATTCTCTTCAGTAAATAGTGGATACTCAGCCTTTAATAAATTCTGGCTACTAAAATGAAGTGCAACATAGAGGCCAAGAGGGCTAAGGGAGCTCTGACTCCCCTTTCTACACCTCACACTGTCATCCAAAGTGCTATACACTTCTAAGAAGCTTCATGGGAGTTTTTGTGCAGTTATGAAGCCCTACCTCATTCATATATTGGGCACATCTGGCTCCTGATGAGCTTGAAATGTTAAGCTTGAAAAATTTTTGAAAGGTCTAAAAATAGCAGCATGTGACAAAAGCTATCATTTCAAAAAGTAGTCCCTCAAAGCACCCAGTAACGCATGGCGAAGGAGTAGAATCTGGGGAAAATAATAATTCTCTTGACCTTATCATCAGTATCAATTTCTACTGTAAAGAAAATATTTTTGCACTCAAATTCCATTAACACAAGGAATCTTTTTCTATGAAACTAAGAAGGAAGGAGAGAACATAAGTGTTTTTAACAAACGTTTTAGCCTTAAACTTTTTTTATGTTTCCCTCTATTCATCATCTATCTAAACAAAACACAGTTCTTCCTAGCCTTTCTGGCCTTCAGTAACAGTTAAATTCCCCACAAAGTGCTGACCAGAACTGTGACACAGTATCTCCATGCTAGCTTACTCTGGCGAAAACCTACATGAACACACGACATTTGCTAAATCAGAGAGTCTAGCTTAAAAAGCATAAAAAGATGAGTAATACTGAGAGATTCACAGTACTATTAAGAACAGATTTTCTGAGGTAGTGCTTTTCCTTGCTCTGAGTGTCTGTAAATTGAGGATGTGGCAGGCACTGTGAGTGTGGATAAGTAAAGTGGTTTCCTTAGAAACAATAAAAGCAGAAACTATAAAGCAGAACAACTCCCAACTGATGTGACTTTTTAATGGTGCTGATAACACAGAGAACAGACGTAAGTAGCCTCACTGTTTGTACACAGCACACAGCATAGTTCCCCAAATAGCTGAATTACTTTCCATATAAGATCATAAAATCTAGATAGAATCTCACAGGGCTGCCATTAAGGAAGAGGGCATGACTATGACGTTCCAATATTAGTATTATAAGCTAAATATAGCAGCCGGCATTTCTGGTGCCCACTTGTGCTCATTTCTTCTGTGATAAGTAATTCATCTCCCTCCTTCATGTTAACAGCTACCTCATGTGTATTGGAAAGATGTGACTGCTGCAGCAAGTATGCTTCTAGCAAAGCTAGGCTAGAGCTCATACCAATAAACCATTCCCTTGTTAAGTTTTTCAAAAATAGGAGCCCTACTTAGGCATACAGACAAGCAATTCCTGAGAATGCTGACTGTCCAAAAGCACTTCAGCAGAACTGGGAGACAGGGAGGGGAAAGAGAAAGTTTGCATTTATGTAGAAATCAATTAGGTGAAAAACTTTTACGCGCATGTCTGGATATCACAGGAAGTAAGGAACCACAAGCAATCGTGCACTGTCATCAGCGGGCAATGAGTAAGGTTTTATTTCAGTTAAAGGGAATAAATGCACTGACTTCAGATTATTGAGTTGGTTTTATGACTGCTCTGTGTCTCTGCAGCCACATGCACCATTCAGGGCATGATGAGTCCTTGTAATCTCCTTTACAGAACTTTATAATATAATAAATATAAACTGTCAACTGAAAGTTAAAAAAATATATGGAAATACTGGTCACCAAAGAAGGTGACATACTATTTCGTAGTTTTTACTGTTTTCTAAAGCCATTTTTCGATTCTTTAAAACTGATGTCCAGATTTGTATGCTTAGAAAAGTAACCAAGAGGTAATGGGCTAAGTCTCTTCCAAAATCTTTGTCTCAGTCTGTGTACAGAAACTGTCAGAGTCTGGGACTGCCACAGAGTTTTTGTCTCTGTGATTATGGCAGACACCTACATTCACAAGCAATGCTCTCAGTGCATATTACTAAGATGCTGCTCAGTCCTAAGTGTGCTTTTGGAGATACAAAGTTGAAGAAAAGTGTTAACACCCATCCAAGAATTATACCTGTGCAGATCCACATCCTAGAGCAGCTTGTAGAGATTTGGTGTAACTCAAATGAAATTAAATTTAGGAAGGACATGAAAAGTAGCGAGGTGTTTTTTCCAATGTGCCTTTAATTTTCCAGAGCAGATGTAAAGAGAAAATAAATTTGCCTGGAAAGATTTAATACTTGATTCTTTTAATATTTTCTAGTATATTTGAGGATGGCTTCTCAATGTATCTGTGTGAGTGCAAACTCTGTGGTAGCCAGCACAAATATCTTTGGTTCTGGAATCCTTTTTCATTCTAAATCTTTGGCAATTGACACTTTCCTGGCTTTTTGTCCTTCAATTCTCTACATTTCTGACTTATTCTCGTCTTCTTCTTCTTCTATTACTTCCTTCATTTATGTTATCTATACCATGGCGTATGTCATACACAGTCTTTTAAAAGTACTTTCACCTTTTACCTTCTCTTTTCACCTTTTCTTTGCAAGCAGGGCTTATGAAATCACAGTGTCTGTTTCTATGCACACGTGTGCTGTGTTGTGTATCTCCATCTGCACATAAGCTCCATTCTGTTGTAGCACCAAATAGTTTTTGAATCGTATCTTCTGTTACAAATAAATTCCACAGAATGATAGAGAGCGTATTAAGACCTTGACCTTGACCAGAGAAAGCAGAAGGACTGGGAGCATAGCTTCTGATAACTGATGATAGTGCCTTATAAGTGTCTGAAGAAGATTTTTTTTAATACTGACCCTTTAGTGGACAAGAGAGAATCTAGGAGAGAGAAGAATGATCAGAAACAAGTTTTGTTCATGCTGCTACCCAGGAAAAACCCTTTTTTGTTTTTTTTTTCTTTCTTTCTTCTCCCTTACTCTTTTGTGTATTGAATCAGGTCAGGAATGGTAACACATTAAAAGGCAAATATTGTAGTAGAAATACAGTCTATTTCTCATATGCAGATGAGTCAAATAAGGCTGCAAAACACAACTATATAAACATTTTTCATCTGGATACTTCTTGAGTAAACTGAGTTTTAAGAGCTTTAAATAAATGCAATTTCACTTCTTATTTTCTCTTTGTTAGTTAAAACATCTTTCTTTCCTTGGCCTTTAACTCATATTCCCCTTTCAACTTTCACTAAAAGTGATTCCACTATTATTAAATCTTGTTGGTTTTCCCTCATTTCTTGTTTGTTGAGCACCATAATAACTGGCAATTTTGTACTGTATGGGCAAGAAAGAGAGTAAAATTTTAGGTTCTGTTGTACTGGTACACGAAACATTAATCTTTTTTTGCCTGTGTCATTTTCAGTGTTCCTCCAAATACAAAGGAACCTTGGAATACAAAAATAATTTCAAAAGTGAATAAAATTAGTTTAAATTTTGCTCTGCAGTTACTAAGAAATGGTTACCTTAGTTATTTGAAAACAGATTTTTTGGGGCATATTACTGGCTATATATCTACACTAGATCTCAAATACTGTTAATACAAGGCAATATACTACAGAGCACAGAGAAATAGTTTGTCAGGCCCAGATTGTCAATGTAAGCAAACTTGGACCAGGGTATCTGCTGTACACACAATGCTGCAGTTACCTATGAATTTTGCTGAACAAGACCTGTCAACCCTCAACCTCATCAGATCATCCTTTCTCAGTATGCAATTTGAAGATAAAACGCAACTCGTTTTTTTGGTTATATATTAGGGATCAGTGTGTAGTTTTGCATGGATGGGTTTTATTGTCCCAGGTCTTTGCCTGTTTTCTAAAAGTTTAAAGGTTCTTTAGTGGGTTGCCAAAGCCTATAGCAGAAACAAAACATAACTGTTACAAGCAAGGTAAGCTATCATAGGTAGCACTAATATAGCAAAATAATTAAGAAATTTCAGATGAAACATAAAATAAGTTTTCTTCACAGCTATTATAATGTGAGAAAGCAATTTATGTCTGTGTGTATGAATTATAGGAAATTTTTTGAGAGATGTCTGTATCCAGAGATAATTTTAGCCCAGTTTACATCCATAACACAGTTCTTCTACCCCCTTTGATATTCTGATTTCATTCAAGCCTTCTAACAGGTCTAACATTATTACAAAACATGTTCCTATATCTGTATTTTATACGTACATGAAATGCCTTTGTATTGGCTAGCAGAGACCACTTCCTTCCCAAATTCTACTGCACACACCACAGTTGATCCTGCCATGGACAAACTCACAGATCAATGTGCTTAAGAAAGGGCAAAATACAGATGGAAATCCATTTGTAAAAATAAATCTGTTATGTTTTAGGAGTTAGTATTTGTCAGCGCTGTGCAGCAAGGAGTATCATATAGCTGCATCTGTTCATCAGTGCCTTAGGAAAAAAATTAAGAAGCCACAATTTAATCCACTTCCCCTTTGATTTTGCTGCTCATTTGCTGCTGCCAATCACATACATCAATCCTACCTCAGTTGTGTAGAGCAAGATACCAAGAAAGCTGCTTGTATCTTATACATCCTTTTTTTTTTCAGAGAAGGCTTCTGGAAAGCAAAATCCAAATAATTGAAATAGATATATAAATTTAAAAGGTCAGGTCCTTGCTTCCTTCTGTGCCCCTGTGTAGCAAATCTATCCTGCAGTTTACACTTTCATTCTGTGTGTGTGTAGACACACATCAAAGTTCAACAACCTGCTTAAATTAGAAGTGGCTTTCAAAGACATACTTCTGAGCAAGAATGTTAACATGACTAAGCATAGGGAGTTCTAGTCTTAAATCAAATCAATTTGCTTGATCATTTGACTACCCTACTTCACCTTTTAGTCTATCAATACTATAACCAAATTTTGAATGTCCCACCTTGCAAGAGCAACATTCTCTCCACTGTTGCCTATAAAACTCTAAATTAACTAATTGAATTTACATCTAGGTTGATAGGCATAATCCCTATGCCAGCGGCTCTCATGAAAGTTATTTTTTCTGAGTATGGTTATATCAACTAACTAGTGTTCAAATGAACTGAATTGCACCATTAATTTGTCCTAGTGCTATATTTCACATTATTTTACTCCTTGGAAACGATCCAATGGAAAGTTCAGTACCTGACATACTTGAGGCAGGGAAGCTGGGTGTCATAATCTACTCTGCTATGTTTTCATCTCCAAAATCGTGTGCTTAAGGGATGCCCAGGCTCTTTCACATGGAGAATCTTGAAGAAAAAAAAATCACTTCAAAGTTGCATAGCTAATAGCATTATTTCAAGTAATCTGTTTTTGCCAAAAATCATATTTGTCCCACAAAACAACCAGAGAACTGCACATGGAGAGAAGGAGGATGCTGAAATTTCAGACTGCTTAGATTATTGTATTTACTGATGTCCTGAAAAAAATCAGAACCCTGGTAACTTCAGAGTGAATAAGGTTGGAAGTGAGAGTAATTTTAAACTATGTTAATTTACTGTAACATAAAGAAGAAAACATTTAAATAGTCATAAGTTACACAACTGACATTTTAAATGAACAGCTTTGTTGCTAACAACCTGGCAAGCCTCTCCAAGCTGAGGATGACAGTGCTAATGTGAGGGTGGAAGGTAATATGCCTCTCATGTATTATTGTACTGAATACTGGGAATGGGATTCATCTCACCTAACTTCAGACCTCTGTCAACTAGGTGTGAGTTTTAGCTCAAGATCCACACATGCAACTAGGTACAAGTTCAGTGTCTAAGCTCCTGTTATGGTCTTTGCTAATCTAGCCAACTGAGTTAATGCATTAAAGAGAGCTACTGAGGTGGTCAAAAGTGGGCAACTATTTTTGGGTGAGCTGAATAGCTTTCTCACTTCTGCTAGCTATATTGACTAGTCCTGACATTCAACTCTGTTGCACAGCCTTTGATGTTTAGCACCATTTGAGCTTCTTCAGGTATCTAAGATGTCAGCTGAAGGCTTTCAGGTATGGGATGGAGCCTATAAGAGACCCACACCCTTTTGTTATAGCAGTCAGAGACCATGCAGAGTACTCTGGGGCATCTGAGATGGTACGTATGTTAGGCAACTGAGTTGCACCCTCAGTGATTATAGTAGAAACTTAAACATCCGGATCACATGCAGTCACCTTCCTGTACGCATGTAAATTTGGTGTCTCACACTGTCTCAACATGGATGTCTAATGCTGTTTGAATTGCCTACCTAAGCAATTTCTAACTATGTTCTAGCTCCTACTCCAGAAATACCTGTATTGTTTTTAGTCCATTAGTCATATTCACCAGCTTTGCAGACATCTGGAAGACTCAAGGGAAGATATTACACTAAACAGCTGAAGCCTGCCTTCAGCTTCTAATCTAAGCTAGTTGTTAAATTTCCCTCCCCTTTCCCCAAGAAAAGCATAGACACTTCTGTGGGTCTATTCATCCTTCTTGAATGGTGAAACAGATTTCTAAAACTGATTCTCTACTGAGTACAGTGCATAATAACACAACTTGCTGAATGTAAAAGAGACAATTTTCAGGCAGGCAAAGGTGATGAGAGTGTCAGCATTATTTCACACTGAATTGTCATGAGTATTCACTTGGCCTGTGTTGAAGAGGTATCTAAGCATCCCAGTACAAAAAAAAAAATATTGACCATAAATAGAAAAAAAGACCACAGACTTATTAGGGAACACAACCAGTATTGGATGTTATTAACATACAGGCTGTGAGAAAAGGCACAGGAATACATAGTGCTTGATTTATGGGTTACATAGACTCATTCAGAGAGCCTTTTCAGAGTGCAAATTGTCTCTTAAAAAAAAAGATTAAGATATTAAAAAGTGCTCCTAAAGAAGTATCATGGTATTTTGTTTTCTCTCATTTGGCTTGTATTATTGGTGTCCCATATTTGCATGAGTAAGGGAAACTTCATATCTCCCAGACTCTTGCCTCCAGGTCGAGACTATTGTGCATTCGAGCCTTGGCCTTACACAATACACTGTAAATCCTTAGTCTGTTGCCTAGACCTATGCTTGCTCTGCTTGCATTTCTTCATGACAGGAGGTATATAAACTCTGAGCCAAAAGGCATTGTACACCCACCAGGGTTTATCACAGTGGATTGAGCACAGACCCTTCAGATCAGAAATAGTATGTATCATTATGAATTGGGGCTTAGGCAGAGCAAGTTAAGGTATTCTTTGAAAAAGGCTACATAAATAAACATTCTCATTAATTGTAGCCAAGTCTGTACCTAAACTTCATTTGTGATATAACATTAAAAGTCTGAGGATGGCTTTTTCCATGTGAGGCTTCACAATATGGGTACAGAAAAACTCTGCTACTGTTTTCTTACAGGAACCCTGGGCACCTTTGAACACTACTTCATTGCATGTGATAGCCAGACCTGTGGGCTCTTTGAAAAATAACTTGAGCTGTGAAATAATGTAATATCTTCAAGGTTGCAAAGCTATTGCATTCTATTATGGGACTATTATCATATTTTGAATGCAGGTTCTGTAGTATTTAGGAATAATGATCAGACATGACAGGCTAAAACTTCCGTTTACACAGACAGGGTTTTATCCTCCTTCAAGTAAGACAGAAAATACTTTGCCTTCTGCTTGCATGCTAATGCCTTTCTTAACTCCTTACCTTGTTTTGTAAGGGGACATTTATCGAGATAATAAAAATCATTTAACAACTAATTCTGGCTGATAGGGATGAGGTTTTTTGACCTGTAGAGCTAAGCCTCTGTGCATCACTGCAAATTATTGAAGGTGGGACGTGTTATATATCTCTCTGGCTTCATTTTAACATAGCAATCTATTTTTGGATTCAAGTGGACTCATAATCTCATTTTCCTCAAATATTAAGAAAGACAGTACATCAAAAAGGCCTGAAAAAAATCATTATGTAACTCCATATCTCGGGAAAAAAAAGAGAATAAGGTGTAAGTGGAGTCCTTTTCAGCCAAAATTTTAGTAAAAGTTGCATTGCAATTCAATAGTTCTATGATCAATGTTTTATTCAAATTTGGTAATATAAAACCTAATCACACAGAAAGAGCTTTGACAAATATGGTTAATAGCATCTTTCTTAATATTTTCTCAGGGCACATATTGTACAAATATAATGCAAAATAGCTACAATAATGTGCAGGAATCAAAAAAATGGATTTGAGAATGAATTAAAATTATTCAGTTACATTATTATATATTTTTGGCAATCTGATTTTGTCAACTTTTTAAAATGAATGTAACATTTATCATTGTAAATGAGAAAATTAACATCAGAGCACATTAAAAAAAAGAGGAATCATTTTGCTTAGCATGCGTGACTTACTGAAGTGTGGTGAGTAGGAGGTTCTGTGTAGTAACCTGAATTGTACTGAAGACAAAGTACATTTTGTATTCTTTTCTGTCTCTCTCTTCAGAGACTCATGAACCAAATCTCCATACAGTACAGATGAATAGAATTTTGGCTATTTTTCTGAACCAACTTTATATAATTATTAAAGATGTACAAGCTGTTTTACAAACAGTGGGATGGAAACTGGCTAGAGGAACATAAGCTAAGGAACAAAACTGAGACAAGCTTGTCGGCTTTTATGAAAATTATTGCATATTGTAATTGGCATAACTTTTATAGTAGGAACATCTTCCACATATCAGCCAATATGGCCTAAATAAATCCTTTCTGTGTTTTTTGGGATCAGGTCCACACAAGTCAGTCAAATCACATGATTGCATGCAGATGCTGAAAACACTGCTGATCTCAGTGCTCTCAGTCTCCTTCTTCATCCTACTTATCCTGACTGAGAGTGTAAGCATAAAAAGACTTCAAGAGAATCAAACTCCAGAAATACAAATTC
>NW_010336780.1:18930-36723 GCF_000700745.2 Antrostomus carolinensis
TGACCTAGTGGACAGAAAAAGATTATGTTATAACATTTTACACTAGGAAAAACTAAATTAAATTATAACAGTCATTGCTACAGAGTGCACAAAGAAGAAATGAACAGAACATGAATTAACCCCTGCAAAACTTATCTCCAAATCAGACCAAATAGAGACTCATTCCTATTGCTCAGTTATTCTCTCAACTCCATAAAATTACTTCAAATCTCTCCCTTCACCCTACTCTCCCTTCAGACCCATCTTTCCTCCTCAAGTGGAGGAAACTGTAATGTGAATTCTGGAGGCCCGAATAATTTCACATGTTTTGTTCCATTATATGATCTACAAGAATATTTTTGTTATGTTATTCTTTATTACATGTTCATCAATAAGAACAAGCATAGCAAATCCATCCTGTATTCATTGTTAGATATAATCATATTTTAAAAGTTTGGACTAGCTAAGCAAGACAAGGAACCATCATATCTCACACACTTTGAAAAGTATTGGCTACTTAAAAATTGACTTTTATTCATATGAACTGAATAGTTACAGGAATGCACTGTGATTTTTATGGATCTATTTTGAAAAAGTGGAAAATCTATGTTTTGTACAAGCAACCAGACAAACCCATTACCACTGGTTCCTTCTTGATACTCTTACATTTGATGCATTGCTCATGACTTCTCCACCACCCCTGTAAAATCTCTCAGCGCAGACAGGTAAGTCTCAGTCACCCAGAGTAATTTCATTATACAACTGAAGGAAACATCAAATCAGAATGAAAGTTTAGGAGGATTGGAAAGGAGATGCGTAAACAAAGGAACAGAATGGGTTGGGCTTGTTACAACTAGTTGCTCTGATGTGCCTTGTCTTCAAGACTGGATCACTTCTCTAGTTCTGTAGCTGACTTGCTACACAGAGTAGTACCCCCACTTTCCCAAAGACTACCTGCAAAAGCTGAACTTTTAATTTTTTTTAAAAAAACACTGATAAGTAAGTTGCTGAGATACTTCATTCATATCATATACAATTTTGTGTGTGTGTAAAAGAAGAAGGAATCTAAAAAGAGAAATCATGGAACATCAATGGCAAGCATCTTTTTACTGGAGTAACTAGTGGTCTTAAGACAGCAGCTAGGCAAAGATGGAAACAGGAGGATGATGGAAGGAGATTTTTAAAGAGAAAATTATTTGAAGGGTAAACTAACATCCTAGAGGAAAGGAGTGACAGGACATAGAGTGACAAAGTTATAAGGATAGTCTCAAACTGCAAGAAAGATCATAATTCTTTCAATCTCCCTGGACTTCTCTGATTTTGATTGTGTCCTCAGGCATGACTGCAACATATACAGTAAATAATAAAAAGTGCAATAGGTTCTCTATTTCAGTGGAGCCCTTGACCTATGAACATCCTGGAAATAGTTTTTTTGGCACTGTCATAAATAAATTGGGCTATTTGTTGCTTGAGGAGGCCACTCTGGCAAGATTTTTCAGAACATAAAATAGGCCATGGATGCTGACAGAGATTGGACATGTCCTTTTCAACACAATGAAAAGATGCTAAAGAACCTGAATGTACTAAAAAAAATAAAATAAAAAAATATTTTTGCATATTTACAATCTTCAGTCATTTTAAGTTTAGAGCAAAGCTTCAAGACTCTGCTACATTTATAATATAAGAGTTAAGAGCTGGCCAGGTCTGTAAAAATGTTGACTTCCTAAAAGTAAAATTAATAAACTCAAGTATTTACATTAACTGAAATTCCACAATATTTTATCTTAGAAATATTGCAACATAAAAGTTTTACTACAAAGGTAGGGAAGCTGTATTAGAGAGCACCTCTAAAATTAGAAGTCCTAGGACTTATAGGACATAGGATCACAAAGGTGCTCGAATGTTTTGCATTACACTAAAAAATCTGATGTCCTATTTCTAAAAATGCAAACTGAAAGCAACTTCACACCTCAGTGTCTCATAATTGATGACCAACACCAGTGTGATTGTTTGTTAGCCTCCATACAGACTCCTTCAGGTCCTGAAAATTCTTAGTTCCCTGCTGCATAATGGACCAGATTAAACAGGAAAATTTGCAACTGTATTAAGCAGTTGTATCTCTTTCCTCGTGATAGTTTTGTAGAATGGGAGAGCAATACAAACAGCCCTTTCAGGCTGGAGAGGCAAAACAGTTTCCTACATCTGGAAATGATAATCTGTTGTAGAAGAGGTGAGCATTGTCGCTGCAACATTTATAATTTAAATCATTAAATTTAGTTCAAGTGTGGTAAGTACCTTGTGAGAATTCTTCTGATTTAGAGGATGAAATATCCTTGTCCAGAATCCCATATAACTTTCACCTGAATATGTCCTGCTTCACCAAAAATGCTACATTGGTCACCAAAATAATTTATGGATTGCCCACCCAGAGTTGTCTTCACAGCTTGGCAGGTTGCATTAATGCTGGAGATTCAATAAACTCCAGAAATCTCAAATGTCTGTTAGCCCATCTGAACAATTATTTTAAAAACCACAAAGTTCAAGGTCTTCTGTTACTGATATGGTAGGATACTCAGTCAACCATGTGAAAAATTCAGGACCCTGTGCAGAAGACAGTAAACCTGCCTAGAGGTTTTCTAATGGAAAGCCTTGTTAAAACGAAAATTCATTGACATTTACGTATACTGTGGGAATATGCTAATTTCAGTGCATTTCTGATGGATAGTTTAAATACACTTTAAAATATAAATATGTTTGTGTTCACCCATCTCTCCAAACAGTGTTTGTTTCCCTGTTAAACCTTATGTGATTTCCAAGCACTGGAATTTTTCACCTAAATAGTAATACTTTTTTTTTTTCTTCCCATGACTAGGAATTCAGCTTGCCACTCACTTCCAGAAGCGAAAGCTTATGTTTCCTTTCTTGGCTTAGACATACTGCTTTTCTAATTGCAGATTAGCTTTATTTGTGTAGGTAGGACTGACCTCTTCATCTAAACTGGCTACCCCAAAAGCTCAAAAATCATCAGTCAACCTTCACAACACAGTAAAGCACCCAACTACAAAATAAAATCACATGATATAGCAATTATTTCAGAAATCTAGTAGTAAGAGCATGCCACTCATAGAACTGATAAAGCTGTTCAGAAGCATCCCTTTGAAACCTCTCTTGAAATTCACAGATTCAGTAAAATTTGAACATTTGCAGAGCAGTTGAGCTTCACCAAGTACCTGCCAAGTCTCCTGCTAAACCCTGCAGCAGTTTAGTTCAGCATCAGAGATCCCAGAGTTGCCAGTGTGCATGCCAGCTGGAATGGAAGAGATATAAATAAAACATGTTGGGTGCGGGGATGGTAACGGGGGAAAGTCACTGCTCTTTTCCTGTGCATCCCTACAGTGGTGATCACACTGCCACAGCAACCTTGCTTGTACCACACAATCTAGGACTAAATAAATGTTTGTATTCTTTTTAGTAGTACGGCAGATTGCAAATATGAAATGGAATTGGTCATGTAATTAGGAAAGTTAGCATACAATGCAAGCTGAGGTGTGAATGCTATACCTGTACCCAGGTGCTCCAGCTGTAATCAACCTACCTCTGGTAGCAGTGAATTTAGACAATATTCAGTGGCTAAGTAAGGACCCAGAATCCCTGGCAAGCACGTTCTTCACAATCAAAATGTTTACCGTTATTGGAATTTACTAATCTTTAATTGTTTTTCCTGCAGTTTCCTATGCCAAGTGTCTTCTCAAAACTGATTCGTTTTGGTGATTTTGTAAAAAACAGTTCAGTCATTTCTGAAAGCAATAGCAGAGGACGGTACATGTATTGGCTGCTCTGAAAACCTCTTGCATCTCTTTCAGTGAGAAAGGTAGGCTAAATGCAACTTTACGTGACATAAGTTATACACAAAATAGAGATAGAGAAGAGAGAAATGAGAGGAGAAGAAAGGGAAAAATAGTTAAATATATCTTCTACTCCCATCATAGTTGATTCTTTCTGCACATAGTATTCAAGACAGTAATTTCACAGAATCTCTGGCAGAAATTTACCAGACATTACTTTGAATATCGTACTTAAGGAGGAAAAGAAAATAAGCCCCCAAACTGCACCTGATATTCAGGAAAATGTCTCACTGCTTTGCCTTCAGGTAGCAGAAGTAATTTTGTCTGGCATCTTACAGTTAGTAATAATGCCCTGATTTCATATGTCACTAGCATACCAGCTTATTACTTAATTGATTGATAAATAGATATTTTCAATAATCATGGTGGACTGTACCAAACTGCCAGTCTTTGTTCTAGAAACATATGCTGGCAATTAATAATGATTATTTAATACAAGGATCTATTACAAGCAGGTTTTGGTTGCTATGAGTTTGTACAGGGGGAGAAAGCACATTCAGGTTTTCAAGCTCTTCTGTGTCTAAGAGGGAAGAAAATAACCAAAGAGTCTGGGATAGTACGGGTGCTTTCCCTTGATCAAATGGAGAGGACAATGAAGAAAGCAAGCAAACACGAGGAGATCCATCCAGCTTTGTAAGATATCAAACCATAGGGATTCTATGATAACAGTGCTAAGAGACTGCATTAGCATAGCCAGAAAATACAAGCAGATAATCAAATGACAGCGAAAGTGGCAGGATGGATAAATCTGGTTCAACAGGGAGTCTTTATTCAGAGGGGCTGATACTGCTGTGTGGTGACGCAATTCGGCAGGCTGCAGCAAGGCCGGCATGTGGCTCCGCGAGAACAATAGCGATAGACTACAGATGGGCAATTCCTCTCCAAAAACACTCCTCGCAGCTCGCTTGCAGGGAGGGATATGCAGACATATGCTCACATCTCCATGGCAACCACTTACTTCAGCGTGACATCAAGCCCAGATCAAAACTCCATAGGCATCAGATAGTACATGCTGTTTCTATCCTTGAATTAATAATATTGATTTAAAAGGCAGGTTCCATTAACTATTTCTTCTCTATGCTGGGGATAATTACTGTCTGCGGTGCCTGTATTATTCGTGTGACTTGAAAACAGGAAGCACAGCATCGAGTTAAATAATTCATGCTGTGCTGCTGCTCACTCTGTTCTTAGAAGCAGAGTTATTGCTAAATGGGCACGGTAATTTCAGGATAGGGGTGATAGGATTACAAAATGTCTAATTGCCCTTTCATGTGATAAGATTACTTTTCTGAAAATGCTTTAATTCTTCCAAGCAGAGGCAAACAATCCAGACAAGTGACCAAACAAGAACAGCCTGCATGAATACTGCTGAGGTTTTCTTTCAGAAAGCAGTGAAAAGTGCAGTTAAGGCTTCTTTCTCCTTTACCTGCCTCTTGCCCTCCCAAAAAAGCAGTCCAAAGAACCCTTTTCAAAAGTAAACACCCAGTCATAATAGTCTGGTGGTGAGGGAGTTCCTTACACTACTCTTTAGGAGCACCCCTTCAGTCAATTACATGATGTTAACAGGCTCTCTGAGGCTTCACAGTTAATCTTCCAACACTGCAAAGTTGGTAGTCATGATACAGTGTTTCAGGGTGGGCTTGCTTGTAAAATTGGAGGAAAATGGAACAGAAATCCTCTGTTTTCTGTGATACACGCAAAGTGCCTCAAGGAGAAAAGCCTGAACAAATTAGGACAGGGCCAATTCTTAGTGAGGGGTGGGAAGTAGGGATCTTTTACAATCTAAGCAGAATATTTTTTGGCATCTGAATGAGCTTTTCATTTACAAAGGGAAAGATATTGTTTTGGGGATATCTTAGGAGACTAAGTAACTAATAGCATTCAAGAATGTCAAAGTGGCACTGAGTCACCTGGGCAGTAGGTCACATATTGCCTGAGCAAATGTTCTTATTCATATGAGAATTGTTGATTGGCTGGCTTATTCGGAAATCTTGAAGCAGAACAGATTTCTTGAAGGAGCTGGAGGGTCATCTAATTCTGAACTCAACTAAATCTGGGGAAAAATATGTACACTTAATGAATTTCCACACCAGACTAGAAGGTGCCTACAGAACTCGTGTTTAGAGGATTAAGCCGTTAAAGAAGCAAGAACAGATGTATTGCTTCAGACCAAGAGTTTGCCAGTAACCCACTAACACAGAAACCTCTTCTCAAGAACACTCATAAGCCTATGCCAGAAGAATGGAAGAAGAGGGCAAGAACAGGCAACCAAGTGCAAGAATAGGGAAATAACAGCATTTTCCCCATTTTTTTTACCATATCTGTCTACTTTCTGCTCATGAGGAACTGTCAAACTTGACATACTTATTCTATTTAGTAATCTCCAAAGGATAGTTCTGCTTTTCCTACAATGTCCCCTGAAAGAAAAAGCATGTTTACATCCACAACTTCCTTTGGCAAGAAGGCTGATAGATCTAATACTTACTTTAACTAAAGCCATTTTGTTTTGCTTTGTTTTGAAACTAGCACCTACTAAATTTATTCAAGAGCCTCTACTTCCTCAACAGACAGTGAAGTGTGGATTTCTGCAAAACCCTTCCATGACACTCAGGAGTGGTGTGGGAAAAGGCAGTCTGGATTGCCCCATGTTTTGAGTACGTGAGTCTTCTATAGAAGAAGTTAAGATGAATAGAATTATTTATGTTCAACCAGACAGTGCGGTGGAGGAAGAAATGACCTACACTGAGATGTCTTCAGACATCAGGCATCAGCACTTTATTGAAGCTTTGCACTGCTTATATATCCTTTTTTCCTCCAGCATGCTCCAAGCACAGACAGTCTTTCACTTTTGATTCGTTACCCCTTATCACACACGAGCCTAAACAATTGACATGATTGGATAAATCCACCCGTTCACGAGCCATTCTTTTCCTTCTGACTGGTTACTAATTACAACTCATAAACCACCCTTATCTTGTCTCATACACATTCCTTCTTGTTTTCTCTACTTTGTTTTACTTTTCACTCAAGGTCAGGAATTAATTGCTCAAGGCTGAGGCCACCTGCAGCTTTGTCTCTTAAAGCATCGACCAGATAGTTTGTATCTTCCAGTATATATTGACCGGCAGGATTAGTCAGAAAAATTCCTCTGTCATGGACATTAGCGACCAGCCTTCACCATAGAATTTGTCTTGGTGATTGTCACCATTACATTCTTTCAGGTATCCTAAAACTATTGGGTAGATGTCTAGATAAGAGTTTGTAAGAACAAAACCTAGTATATTGGACGCCAGACAAAAAGATTAAGAACATAAGGAATTACAATTTATTCCTTTCATTTGTTTTTCCTTCTATGACAGTATTGCAAAGCTAGAATACCAAATTTAATTATCTCCTGTCCAAATTACTTCCAACAAATGTATTAGTCAGAGGATTAACCCACAAATTGCCATCTAATGAGACTAGGACAGAGGAGAGTGTTTATGTGACAAGCAAGGATCCAAAATTGGAAAACTTTAACTATGGAGAGACAGGACCATTTAAAGAATCTGAATGTGCTGAGACACTGGATGCCAGGTCTGTATTAAAGGTATTCTAAATAATATGCAATGTGAGACCTCAGTCTACTGTTCATGTGTGGTCTGGACTCACTGTGCACACAGTGTGTAACCTGCGGTGGTGCCTTCCTCCAGCCACATGTAGCATGACAAACAGTTCTGAGGTGTTCGGCATCACACCTACTACACGTTGGCAGCTGCTAGCCACGGCCATTTTTCAAACTCAGGATTAGGGTCTGGGCTCTGTGAGGGGCTGTTGTTCTCTGCATAACTCAGAGCAATTGGCATTTCTAAAAATGGATTGTTGAAATGTGCTAGTCATAACATTCTGTTCACTTCTCCCCAACTTCATGAAGCACATGCTTAGTTCAACCACTCAGTCAAAATTATTTTTACTGTGGAGATCTCAGCGTGTTTCCCTCAGCAGCCTGTCAGTGGTACTGACCCAGACCACATGGCTTTGGAATTAAAAATCAGAGTCATTTTGAGCTAATTCAAGGACAGGTGAAGTATATTAAATACTGTCTTCTCTCTTACATGTGTGCACATGCACACACATACAGGGGTTTGTATACACACACAAATGCACACATATACGGGGGTTTGTATACACACACAAAAACACACACATACACAAAACTGATGAGAATTTTCCATTTCTGTTCTCACTCTTTAGCACCACTAGGGTACAGGGTTTATCCTACCCTTCTGTGTCCACTCTCACTATGTTGTACTAATATATAGGAGGGTCTATCACAGCCAGACTCCAAGCCTACTGTAAAGTGCACTATGAAAACATGAGAAAAAGAGATGGTCTGTCAAAGGAACAGATATAAATATAAATTCTTAAATACAGGTCAGAATAAAGAGAGACAATGAGAAAATATTAATCAATTTTGAGGACAGTTTAAAGATCAACATACTAGCTGAAAACCAGAAATACAAGAGAGCTTAACACTTCCATATGAGAAACATATCCAAAGGGTGAGATGCAATATGAAAGTGAAGGAAGCTGCTCATTTGAAAATACATATATTGGGAGGAATACATTTGAGAGAAAACTGAGGGAGAAGATGCTAAGGCTAGAGGTTAAAGTTCAATACCTGCTTTGTTGTGAAATTTAGAATAGTTTAAAGTGGCCCAACAGTTATCCTAACCCATATCCATTCTTGGAAATCACAAAACCATTTAACTTGTTTCCCCACGCTAGGTAGCACCACTCAGGAGCTGGCTGCACTGACAGTTGTCAGACAGCAGTGTTGTAGTTAAAATAGTTGTAGGTATGTGAGAAGAGTAGGTTATGTAGAAAGAAGTATCTTTTATCAGGCCAACTGACACAACAGAAAACAATGAACAAGCTTTTGAGGATAAAAGTCTTTCCAAGTAGGAGAACAGACAGCATTGTCTTTATTCATGTGGAGTTCCTCTTATAAGATTTTTATGGTATTTATAATTTCAGGCAATTAACTTATGAAATATTTATATAATCTGATTAATAGCATATTATAATAATATTAGCATAATAATATTACCATTGCCTAAAGTTATGTGATCTGCAGTGAAAGACCCAGCAAGCGGAGATATACAGGATAGTGACAGAACCTCAATAGTATTGGACAGACAAAAAAAGACATGGAGATAATACCCTGAAACAAAATACGTTGCTTATCCTTTCAAAGATGGATTGCTTTCTGCTCAGGTGTGTCAAGATTGATAGAAACATTATGTTTCAGTTCTCTGCAATATAGAATCCAACTACAGTTAGAAGAAAGGCTCCTCCCAACATATTATTTTTAGCATGTATTTTAACATTGGTTTCCTAAGTCATATACAGTCAAACAGTTGGTGCATTTGTTTGTCAGACCACGCTTACTACATTTTGCACTATTGATGAATTTTCAGCAAATTGGAAAGAGAAGTTGAAGTCTCAAAGATAATAAAATTCCTGCAAGTTTCATGAAGAATGTTGGCTGGTTAAAGAAGAGTGCCAGGAAGGGAAAGGCAGGCAGAATTCATCTGTTATACATCTTGTTTTGGCAGAAGAGCACATGTACCTACTGGCCAGTCAGCCAAGTATGCTGTCTGGCAAACAAGAAATGTGCACAGCTTTGGGTAGTCACAGCTAATGACTAATTCCGTTTGTTCTGTGGTTCATAGAACAGCATACTCTTATAGCCTTATCTGCAGAAGTGTTGCAATACAAAAAGTCAGCAAAATTGTCAGTAAAGAAATGTTGGAGACATATGTTATTCTCTACTGTCTGTCTGATTCAGCTTCACATTACAAATAGCCTTCCAAATACGTGAGAGCTCCTGAAAGCCATTTTATATAGCACAACATCCTACCAAACACAGCACTGAAATGCCACTGGAGTATATTCAAATTTTCATATTCATTATTTTTAACAGGTTATAAACTAAGGTTCAGCATCATTGGAGAGTACAAGCAACAGTCAACCTGTGCTTTTACTTGGTGTGTTAGGAACACTGTAGAGACCTGGGAGAAAGGAAGCAACTTAGGGTACAGCTGCCTGATATTGGAAGCCGATCTGAAATCCCTGTTTGACTCCAACCCTTGTGCCCACCCCCATCCCATGACAGCACTGTACCACCAGTACACAACACAATCACACACATAAGGGACATTTTTTTTCTGCTAAAAATCAAGTATTTTGCAGTGGATTTGCCTTTTAATAGGATGAAGTCTATGATCTGGATGACCACAGTGAAGAATCTGCGAGTTCTCATCTGGGAACAAAGAGAGAGGAAGAGTTTGCTCCTTTCAATGGCAGTCCAGCCTTAGCTGGTGCAACCTGAGATAATTCAGCAAGCCACTATTTGCAGTATTTAATAATAGAATCATAGAATGGTTAGGGTTGGAATGGACCTTAAAGATCATTTAGTTCCAACACCCTTTGGCCTGAGTGTTTTCCTAAAGAGACACAGGACCGTAGAGGAGGTGCTAAGATCTGCAATCAGCCTAGAATCTGTGCTCTGAAGGGGCTGAAGTGGCCCTTGAGCTCTGAGGGGCCATTGAGCAAGGCAGAGAGTTGTGAGAAACTAGTGTGAGAAACTCTCTCACTAGTATGTGAGAAAGAGGCTTATATGGGAAAGATGTTTTTTTCCTAGACATAAAAATAGTAGACTGAATATAGATTCACTAATAACTCAGATGCAGCAGACAGATGCAATGATTTTTGGATGCATTTTTGTTAGAGATCATAATTTGCCCCAAATACTTCCTTAAAACATGCTTAAAAAATCCCAAAATATTAACACTCATCTGGCCATACTGACTATTCTTTTACAAGTTAATATGTAGTGCTGTGTATATAAATTCTAACACAGCAATAATAAATCTTGGCACTATATATACACTGATTTACAAGCCCTGAGTTTTTAAAAGCACAGTTCTATTCTGAAATGGAACAATATGTTGTCCTTGGTAGCCTATTTTAAAGCTTTTCTTTCAGTAAAGGTTTTCTTCACTCAAGATTTTGTCACCAGAATGCAATAATCCTATTGACAGCGGCAGCAAGAGCAAAGAATGGCTTTTTTCACAGACGGTTTTTGTTTGTTTATTTGCTTGTTTGTACATATAAACATCACCGAATGACAAGAAGAGGTCTTCAGCTCCTCACATAAACTGCTAGAAAATTGTTGAACTTATAGTACATGCCTGTCTGCCCACTCATCTCTTACTCACTTTCCTTGTCTTTAACCAGAACCTGTTGTTAGTGATTAACAGTTATCTCTGCTGAAGAAAGATAAAGATAAAGAAACCCTACTGCAAATTATTAGCACTCCAGGATTCTCAGATAATATAATTTCCTTCAATATCATATTACATCCCATTCCTCAAACAATGCAGGGAATAATAAAGAAAAAAGGTTTTAATAGGAAATCCCTTCCTACGACTTGCAGTTGCACAAGCATGGCCAGGACACGTATGCCACTGAAGTCCCACACGCATGCAGTCAGCATGCCTGAAGCTGGGGCTTCCTGCAAAGCCCAGGGGAATGCCACCTGCATGCTGAGCAGGCAGGCAGTCCCTGGGGAGCGCCTCTCCAGCTAGGATTTCTCCTTGAGGAGAAGAGGGAGGGAAGGAAGGGTTCTGAATTACAAAGGCAGAATGGGAAGCCCCTGAAGTGACAAAATGATGAATTATTCATTGTGCAGTTTTCAGTTGTTCTGGAAGATAGTGGTACCATTTGTAGCTAAATCAGCTACAAGTTGCTGTTTTCCCCTCCTGTCCCTCCTTCCTGAGGACTAGAGAAGGGAAGGAGAAGAAAACACATCCTTGAAATGCTTGTACCAGTCCTGCTGCAGCTCTTGGCATACAGTGAGCCGGAACTGAGAACCAAATGCACACTAAAAATTCAGTGTTACCAGTTATTTATAGGCATATATTATAATCTTAATTCTGGTATTTAATAGAGTTTCTCATTAAAGGTCACAGCAATTGCTTTTCTAGATCAGACTAATCTAACCTGGTGTCCTATTTTTCACAGGGGGTAGCCAGCATTGAGTCCTTCAGAGACAGCAGCAAGAGACCCAGTGCTGGACAATTATGGGCTAAACTCTCCATGAGGAAAATATTTTCCTGTCCTTCATGAGGTAGTGGCTGGACAATACCTGGATGCATAGTGATGTGCATAGCATTAAAAGAAAACAGATTAACCCACAGTTCCAGTTTGAATAGGACTGAAGTCTTGGTTGCAGTGACAGCAGACAGTAACAGCTTATTCCATAAATTAAGCAGAGCATGAGGAAAGATTACAATTCAAATGGGTTTTTTTTGGGTTTTGGGGTTTTTTTTTATATTTATATCTGTTATGCCCTACATAAGTAGAACAGCTAATTAGGGACATTCACTTGACATTGTCTTTGGCTGTCATTATTACACATGCTTTTATCATTTCTCATCTTGAAACCATGTTTCCCCATCTATATTAACTATTCCCATCCTCTGCAGCACATATTTCTCTTTTCTGAATAATTTCTGTCATCTGTCTCAGAATTCCTCCTGTTTTTATTGTATGTAACCTTTTGAGATGGAAAGATTAGAACTCATTGATTCATGTACTGGCATTACACACGTGAACATGTTGTTTCCTTTTTGACCACCAATGCAGAATGAGCAAAGGTCAATTAACCTGACACCACTGCTTATCCTTCCAACCAATATTGCCTCATTGTTTCCTTGTTCCCCCACATCTGCCTGTCTGTTGTTACATTCAGATTGCAAGGGTTTTCAGGCTGGAGACTTTTTACTCTATCTGTGTAATGCATGAGTACAATAGAGGCCCAATTGGTGTCTGGAGGTTCTGTTGCAATAGAAATAGTTAATAAATAGATGGCGAATAGTAGAGGGTTTACACTGATGCCCTAGCTTTATATTTACCTTTTTTTTTCCCCCCCCCCACCCTCCTCGAGTGACTTCAGTTAATTTAGAACCCGGTAATGTGTATAAGTCAAATTATTTACTGGAATATACATTACTTATATTTATTTTTATTGAATTTCATTTGCCATCAAGCTGCACAACCAACTCATTATATTCCCTGAATCTATTAAATACAAAGACACAGATAGATCTTCTGCCTTGGGAAGTCTCATCATTTGCAGATAGCCAGAAGCTACGAGGATATAACAGGGGAAGTATTTATGTTTGCCTTTCTTCTCAGTATGCTGTTTCTCTATACATCTGCTATTAGAAACAGGGCACTGGAAAAATCTGATTTATAATTTGACCCAGTACAAATGTTCTAATGTTCTTAGGTCTTTCTACATTTTCTCAAGTTGGCTAGTTAGTAGCTCTGTTATATACAGACTTTGCCACTTTATTGCTCTTTCTTTATACATGATCAATTTTAATTGTATGTTAAAGAAATGAAAGGTCAGGCAACCTCACTTTTTTTTTTTCTTTGATGAAATTTAAATGTCTTTTCTATCCCTTACCTCGTTTTTTAATATATGACAGTACTTTTCCTGCAAACCAGTCATTACATAGTTTTGTTTTGGGCTTTTTTTTCCCCATGTAATTTTTAGCAAACACTTTGAAAACCAGGTAAAATGTTCCAAATATTCCTATTCGGTTTACAGACACTGGGTATTCTTTGGGACCAAAAATACATTGTATTCATGTGTGAAGTCAAGCTTGTTTATCTTTCTCACACCAGAAAGTTTTATAAATTATATTTTATTTACTGCTTCAACCAATTAACCTGTTATTCAAAGAAAACTTCTCAGTAGTCAGTGTTCAAGGTCTTTCTCAAATAAATTTTAGATAGATACACTTCATCCTCTCAAAAACACAAATTTCAAGATTCAGAGCTACAAAATACTTTAATGAGAAGCTGCAAACCTCTGTTACACACTCAGCAGCTTCACTCTCCTATTCCTGCACTCAGACACATACTCAGTCCTGTGCGCGGGAGCTGCTTCGTGTTCCTTTGTTGCTGATAGTACTTAGTCTTTATTATTCTTCAGGAGCTAATCCTCTGCAAGGGTAGAAATTATTTATCTTCCCTGTAATGTTCTTTTTAATTGCTTCTCCCTGAAATTCATGCAAACCTACAATTAACTCCCTAGAAGCTTTCTTGTTTACGGTTTAGCACAAAATGTTATTTATTTTACTCTGTTTAGCTATTTGCTATTCAAAATCCATCTTCCCACTCTGACTTTTCATCTTATATTTCATGTGTGACATTACTTGAATTTCGTATTCAGGAAGACATCTGTTTGACTGGAGTAATCTTGAGAACCTTGCCTGGTATCCATGCCACTCTCCCTTCCAAAACACAGGCACCAAAACTGTTGACTGCTTGCCAGTGCTGTACCCTGTTTTTTGTTTATTATCTTTAGTTACTGCACATCCAGAGTGGCTTCGGGATCCCAGAATCATTACCTCTCAATACACAAAAATGAGTTCAGCATTGAAGAGCCATACTTGAAGGCTGTGCCTCAGAACTCTGTGCTAATACACAATCATAGGTATCCTCTTCATGTCTCTAATGTATTATTCATTAAATACCTTTAAAGAAACATCATTTTGAAGGGTATTCTCTCTCAGCACTGTGATAGATTTAAAGAAATTGTTCCTTGCTTTTAACTCCAACTTTACTGACAGTGACCATTGGTTTCTGTCCAGAAAGGTTGTACTACTTTATTGGTCCAAATGCTGGGAAGCTTGAACTGCATCAGTAGGTTTCATCAAGTTAACTAGATTCTCTCTAAATTAGCATATTCTAACCCTTCAGGTTGTCCATTAGTTGATTAATTAATTAGAACAAGGTAGAGCACTGCCTACTGTTACAAAGCAGAATTTATTATGAGTGAAGATAATTAAATAGATAAGTATGAAATCACTCAGAGCACCATGAAAATTATTCCCTAGAGCACTTCCTAGCTTGGGCAGCTTAAATTAAAAGGGCAAAGATAATTCTCTCTAACCTCAAAATTATATTTTATTTTTAAGAAAAGAAGCTTTTATGTGAGTCTAGAAAAAGGTGATTTGGAGTGCTGCTGACATATAAACTGAAAATATTCTTGACTATTAAAACTTTTTCTTCTTCATGTGTTGAGCTGACCACTGTTCTACTGCCTACGTCTACACCAGTAAATTAAATAGGCCGTAGATCATTCTGTGGACCTGAGGCCAGCTGGCACTGCATAGCTATTATCAGTCCATAGAGCTAAGCCCTCTTCCCTCCCAGAACAGAGTAGGCAAGTCCAAATGGCCTATTAGGAATGATCTCCTGTCCCTGGTGACTCCCTAACTGTGCCCAGGCACAGCTGGCACAGTCCAAAACCAAGTTAAGGATCATGCTAACAATTAGCAGTATAGTTAGTCACAGAGAGCTCTTGAACTCCTGCCTGAACTGTTTAGCTTCCCAGCAAAAACATAGTGATTGTGTTTCCAACAGAATGGAATAAATGATACTTTTGATATATTCACAGTATCCCCAAATAAAAAAAAATAAAAAAATAAATTTTAAAAAAAGCTTCATTCTCTCTGGAAAACAGAAAGTAATCACCAAAAAACAAGATGAAATTAACAATGTATCTGATGATATGTCAACCATCTAGGTTACCAGCTTTTCAGAAGTTATTGTTTATAAACTGTAGAAAAAAATCCCACAGGAGTAGTAAAAGTAAAGCATGTATTCACTGATACCCAAAGTGTTTATTTTCTCTGCTGCTACCTGCAGGAATGACAGGTTCACTATCCAGAGAAGTAAACTACCAACCATCAGCAGGTCTGCAAAAAGCCAGTGGTTGTGAAGGAGACCAGAGTTGAAGTTTGGTGTACCAACCCCCCAACCTATGTGCCCAGAATTTACATAACTTTGAACTGTGAATCCTGGTAGGTCACTATTCTGCAAAGGGAGCTGCCTCTTAGAACTTTTTTTTGTTTTCCATAGGGCTGTAGGAAGGGCTCTTAGAGCTTATCAGAGTAGTTTTCATAACAACACTAAAAGCTCATAACTCATAGCTAATATACACATACCTCATATACTCATACATACTCATACACTAAAAGTGACTGTGGGTCATTAATTATCAGGAAGTGAAAGAATGGAATAAAACCTGAAGACCTCTCTATTTCATCATCTTTCAAGAACTTAAAGGAAGACTTTCTTACTAAGGAGAAATAAAATACTTGTTTACAAATGGAGCTGGATGTGAAACAAGTTTTCCAGTCTGTAAAACATGGAGAGGGGTCTTTTTTTTCCAGACTGGGCAAAGTGCAGAACACCTTACAAAGCCTTAGAGAAGAGGAAGCCGATGTACAGAAGAGCTAATGGCTAGGGCTCTCATCTTGTGAGACAACATCTAAGAATATGCTAAAAACCTGAGAGGAGTAATTTCACCTTGCTTGTCATACCTCAGGTATATGTCCTAGGCACCAGACTAGTGGCTTTCTCATATTTGTCAAAAAATGTGTTCCCTTAAAAAAAAAATTCAGATGTACTGTTGGAAGAAATAAATTTCTATTGCAAAATTTTATTTAACTGAACTGGTGTTTTCCAACCAGAAACAATCTTACCCTGCTGTAGTAATGAGTCTATATTATTTTAGGTTGTTCAAAGAATTTTCTTGTGTAAAGTGGGTTGCAATAGATACTTTATTCTAAAGCACTGAAAAAAATGAATAGCTATAAACGTCAACACAAAAAATAACTAATTTATTTAATGCTGTGCAGAATGAAAATAATTAAAATAGCAAAGGGAAATGTTAGTCCTCTTTGTGGTCCTCGGGTGATGAACATTAACCAAGTCTGTTAAGAATGTCACAACAAAACATGCTGTACAACTGAATGGCAGACATATTTTCAAAATCATCCATGCTCTTCCTTATTCAGACTTCTGAAGTATCTACTCATTCCATATTTTCTTTTTTTTTTACTTACTTCTACTTCTTCTGCAGTACTGTTGCTCAGATTTCCAACAATCTGATGTCTTTTGTTTCTATGGAATATCAATATTTTATATTCCTTTAGTACTTTGATCTTTCTTTATGTTATTTCAGGTGATATTCTCCTGGAAGATCCATGTACGTGGACAGGAGATCTCCAGGAAATTACTGGGTAATTTCAGAAGTAATACAATCTAATAATTGATGGCAAAATTCTTTTTCTTCTGTTTTAATCTATTCATGCTCGATTTTCTCTGCCCATGATAAAGGAGACTTTTGAAATTCCCTTCAATAGAGGGAAGGAAGAATACTCAAAGAGTATTTGTTCAAAGTGAACAGTAGAGAGCTTTGTTTCTGAGTCTAATGGTATCTGTCTGAGGACTTTCCTTGTCTGGCTTAGTAGAAAACTCTGTATATAAATTAGAAGCTCTGGAATGAAAAATGAATTAATTTCTAACAGTTATTATTTAGACATTTCTGTGTCCACCAAACAATACTTATGATATATTTGAGACAATAAATACCAGTCCAAAGGAAAATGTTCATATACTTCTCAATAATGTACAAGATACACAGCTAGCTATACCTAATTGACTATCATTATGATAATGCAAAACAAAAAACCACAAGTTGTTTCATTTGTAAAGAAAACAGTTTATTAACATCTGCTTACATGTGCATTTTTTTAACTTTACTTTGGTCTAGAGAATAGTTAATTGTATCTCATTCTAATCCACCAAAAAAAAAATCGCAAAACAGTTCCTAATTGATAAAAAATAGCAAAAATGTTCCAGATAGAGTTTTGCACTGTATATATTATAAAATTACTTTCTTGGTCATGTCACTGATTTTTCAATAATTTCAATGAAGGGTAACTTCAAGGCCTTGGGGCGGTTGCTGAAAGAGTCTGGGGCATAAGTTATTTTCTCTTCC
>NW_010336781.1:0-1214 GCF_000700745.2 Antrostomus carolinensis
GGCGATGACCCAGACGAAGATGCGCAGGATGATGTTGGCGAGGAGGTTCTCGAAGGAGGAGATGCCATCCGTGTTGGGCTTGCAGCTGCGCACGTGGGGGGCGTAGCTGCAGTACTGGAACTTCTTGAAGTAGCTGTGGGGTGGGGAGGAGGAAGGTTTCCTGGCTGGGACCAGGACCAGGACCAGGAGCAAGCTCAGTCCGGCAAGCACAGCCCCTCTGCCTGCCCCACTGCTTCCCTCTGGCCCCTCGACCACATTTTTCCCTGTCTGGGTGGGGAAGAGCCCCCTCCTCACTATCCAAGAGCCTGGGGGCTTCCACAGGCCAGGGGACGGGGGGCACGAACTGGAGGCACCCCCATACCACAGCCACGCTCTTAAATCTGCTGCTATTCAACACTGTCAACTGATAAACACCAGAGTGTTTTCCTCCAACCCACAATTCTCACAAACTAGTGTTTAAAAATCAATCCCTTATTCAAATCCTTCGAGTTCCATTAACAGGGATTCACAGGTTTTTTTCCCCCTCCATATTATTTCAGATTAATCTTTTCAAGCCTTATAAAAGCCAACCCATACAAGCTGAGCAAAACTCTGCCGTGGAAAATGACTACAACACTGCAGCGCCAGGCTCACTTCTGCTTAATTATAGATAAAAGGAGAGAAAATGATTGCTTATTAGCAAGTCAGGTAGAAAATGCACCGTATTTACAGTGCACACAGACTGAGTGTGGGCAGGAAGCCCTACAGTTGCCTTTCATCACAGGTACTTTAAAACGTGCACCTGGAGAAAATTGATTTGGTTTTCTTTTCCTCCTTCCAAAGAGAAAAGCTGCCCGTCCTGTCCTGGTCCCAGCCTGTGAGCGGTGCCTGTCCAGCCTGGCTGGCTGCACATCTCTGGGGTCATTAGCTCAGCCCCAAGCAAAAGAACCTCAGATGTGATCACTCTCCACAGCTTTCAGCACAGCCCAGCCTTGGCCTGACAGGGTCCACCCTGCCCACATCACCCACACAACGTGCACCTTCAGAAACGCAGATCACCCTTCATGTCTCATGGGTGGAGCACCCATGGCTCTGCAAACCACCCCTGGCTCAGAGAGACCCTCCTGCCCCGGGGGCATTTAAACAGCATCATTGTGCTCAGGGGCTTCCAGTTGGGCTGAAAGAATTTGCTGGTGGCTGTATTATCCAATGCTGTGAGCTGGAAGGGACCCACC
>NW_010336782.1:0-244 GCF_000700745.2 Antrostomus carolinensis
AGAAATACAAGAAAGGGGAAGGGAAGGGAAGGAAGGGAAGCAGGAGAGCAAGAGGGAAGGGAAGTGGTGAAAAACAGAGTGAAAAAAAGTAAAAAGAGTTGGAGGGAAAAAGAGAGGGCATTCGGGAGGAGCGGTGCTGCCTCAGGTCCTTCCCCGCCCTGGGGCGAAGGACCCGTTTGATGCCCGGGAAGGACTGCAGCTCCCGGTGGCTCCCGGGGGACGGAGCCGTGGCTGGACGCCCGGG
>NW_010336782.1:419-3257 GCF_000700745.2 Antrostomus carolinensis
CGACGCGGCCCGGCATTTTTCTCTAAATCGGCAGTAAATACAGCTGAGTAAAATTAGCTTGGTTTTCTTCCTTCTTTTGTAACTGAACTGTTTTTATTAAAAATCCTATTTGAATATGTAGAAAAAGTGGGGATGTCCTGTAATATATCGTAGCTTTTCTTGTTTACAGGGTGCTCACAAAGCATGCGTCCCTTAGAGTCCCACGGAAAGGTTCTCAGTGCGCTCTCTATCAAGGTATGTATTTACAAATAAGTGATCCCTTGAGATATTTGCCTGTGTACCTTTTCCTGTAATTCAGAGCTTGCGTTCTGTGGTTTTTATGATAAACCTATCAAACTTGCGAAACTGTTTTGCAAGTCTTAATCGTTGAAGGCAGCAAAGCAATAAGTGGATTTAGAGCCTGTTCTTGAGCAGACAAAGGGAAAAAGTGTGACTTTGATGCTGAACTTGTCATTTTTCATTTGACTTGTCTTGAATGATTTAGGAATAGAGAGAACTAGAAAAAGAGAGAAATAGAATTGATTATTGGGCACTCCTCAAATGCTCACCATGATTCAGTGTAGAGCCAAAGGGAAGGGTGATGGAAGAGAGCTCTGTGCTTTGGAAGGAAATAAATTTAAACCTGATCTCCGCACAGAGTCTCACTAACTTCTTTTGTTTTAAAATACAAAATACGATTAGGAAGTGTTGGAAGTTAGTGTTTTGGGAAAGAAACGGCAGTTCCACAGAACATTCCTTTGAACAGAGGCTCTGGGAAGGATTCATGTTGTAAGTGCTGTCACTGCAATCAGTTGGTGGTTCAGCCTTGAAACGTGCGCTTGCCCTTCTATAAAGCACTGTTTTGTTTGCCTTTCAGTGCTATGAGTCTTGATAAATTGGAGAAGAGCCCAAGAGAAATTTTTCATCCCTTGATATAAAAGGTAGGAAGTGACTTTTTTTGGTTTGGTTCTTTTTCTTTATTATTTTCTGGAAATAAAAGTAATTAAGTATAGGTACTACTGGTTTGTTTCTTCCAGTAGCAGGTGATAACAATAGTAGTAGTAATAGTAAAAATAAAAATAGAAATAATAATAATAATAGTAATGTAATACTACTTAAACTGTCTTTATCCATTGGACTGGCCATTTCAAATCAAAACTTCTAAACACAAATCAAACCATCATCCTTGTAGAATCTTTCACAGCAGTGGGCTAAAGATCCTGGTTTTGTTGACAGGATTTATTGGTTCTGGAAGAGCAAGAGGGAAGTACAAGCCTAACTACTTCTAGCTCACAGACCCGTCCAGTGAACCCAGCTTTGTGTTTTGGTGGGCTTGTGATGACTTTGAAATCAATTGCTCATTCCAGTAAAAAAAATTCATGTTTTTCTGAACGTGACAGCAGAAATAACTTTAGGCACCAACTGAATAATAATAGATCACCAGTTTAAGTTAAAAATTCATGCTAGACTATCAAAATTTAAAGGTAAATTATTATGTATTAGGTGATGGTATAAAGTGTATGTTCTAATGTGTAATGCAAAGATGCATACATACCTGAAAGTCCTTAGAGGAAACAAATTTTTATGTCTGCTGTTTGACTGTTTACCATACGATATTTGGTTTTATTTCCCAGGGATCGGTGAATTTTAACTTTGGAGTCCTCTATGCTAAGGATGCTCAGCTTACAGATGGTGAAATATTCAGTAATGGTGAGTTTTTCACCTTCTCTTTAATTGCTATGCTGATCTGAATAAGAAGAAAAACAAAAGCAAGAGAAAAAAATGGATGGTTTATTATTTTTTACGCTGTTACGTTTGTTTCCTCAGTATTTGCTGCAGCTCTGCGAACCCAAGCTTTGGGTTCCTTCTGTCCCACTGGGAGTTGCCCAATTTGGTTGCATCTGGTGAAATTCACCCTGAGACCTTACAGAACCAGCTCCAACTACGTGCGAGCCATTTGCAGTTCTCTCCAGACGCCTGGAGAATGGGCGACGTTTCTGAGGATCCGGCGAGCGTGCTTCTATCAAAACTCAGTCTGTGAAATTTCTGGGGAAAACCCTTCTGTGTCCTAAAGGGTTCAAACTCTGGTGAGGATCCAGTTATCAGGTGCTCACCTGGATGGTTCCAGCTCCCAAAGGTAACACTTGTACTCTTGCCCTGTAGTTTACATCTATTGTATTTTTGTTATTTTGCAAGATTTTTTGTCTTTGCAAAATATTGTGCATTTCACTCTTTGGAACCTCTCAGATGGTTCTTTGGTGCAGCACCACCCCATGGGACACTTGGCTGCTGTCCTGAAGGGTTTGGTCGCTAGAATTGTAAATCCTGGAGAGTTTATAAGTCTTCTGTCCCCAGGGAGGTATCATGCTTGGTTTACTTTTGTTCTGTTGGTTAGGCGCTGCTTCTCGTTGCAAGTACGAATTTCAAACTGCCCTGTTCTTATTTTAACTGTTTTCCTGGTTCTCTCCGCATGGCAGGGAAAGACTCTCGTATCCTTGTCGTCGGGCTCGGTGCTGTCCAAGAAGATACAGAGACTGCAAAAACCATAAGAAGCAAAATATGACTGCAGGGAAAAGAAGCTGGAGAGAACAGAAGGTGATATTGTTATCCTTACCCTGTATTAGAAACATCCGCTGTGCTTTGATGCTGGCAGCTGCCAGGGGCTTGTTAGCTCTTTGTAGGCAGGTGTAGGTGTTCACTTGTAGTTTTTTTCTCTGGACAAGTCAATTCAAACTTTGCTCAGCTGATATTTGCAGATTACTCTCTAGCACAGTCCAGCATGACATTTTTGAATGTTGTAAAAATACCATGTTACTTGGAAATTGCTAATGAAGAGAAGCTTTAGGGGAAAATAAGATG
>NW_010336782.1:3324-3775 GCF_000700745.2 Antrostomus carolinensis
TGCCAGGGTTGGGAGATGTGAGAAGAAGTGTGTGGGGACGTTAGACTGAAGTAAAGCACACTTGAAGCTGGACTGGCACGCTGGCAGGTCCCCTATTAAACAGTAGTGCTGAGATTAGCCTGGGGGTTGCCCATTGTTTCTGTAGAAATCAATGTTTCCTGGTCTTCAGAGGTAAGCTGCTTTGAAAAGCTGGAAGGTGTAGCATGCTGACAATCCCCGTGCTTTGGATTAAAAGTAGATTTCAGAAGGGTCCTAAGCTTTTGTCTTTTCCTAGAAGTTGATGTAATCCTGTCGAGGAGTTTTTAGTTCTGTGTTGCCATGTCATCCATCAGAGCCCTGTTGTACTAATCATCATAAAAGTACAAAGCAAAAAATCAGACCCTGTCCCAACCACTTAGAGCCCAGAACACGATTTCCTCGGGCTGCCATTTGTGTGCCATCGGTACTCACC
>NW_010336782.1:4125-4446 GCF_000700745.2 Antrostomus carolinensis
GATTGAAATGCACTGAGGAAACCAGAGGGAGGAGGGAGGGAGGGAAATGCTCTGTTAACATGTGCCAATTCTTCTGTCAGACTCATCACGGCGGGACAGCGTGAAGACTGAAAGTGTAAGAAGATGTGGAGGGAAACAGAGAATCTGACAGGAGCAGCGGACGCACGAGTGCACGAATTTTGCTTTTTGCTTGGATGTAAACTCAGGAGTTGAAAGGAATTTGGGAGTGAGAAGGGACGTTTCAGAAGGAGAAGAAGAAAAAGAAGTTGTTGTTGTTGTTGCTACAGTCCTGGCAAAAGCTTTTGTTCTAGGTAATAAAAG
>NW_010336782.1:4502-5863 GCF_000700745.2 Antrostomus carolinensis
AAAGAAGTTAGTTTAAAAAACAAAAAGGAAAAATGTAGTGTTTTTTTTTTACTTCACTATGATATTCATTGGTGGTATATGGTGTGTTGTTTTATTTCTTGGTATTATTAACTCTGTGTAAATTGTTTTTTGAGTGAAGCTGACTTTCTGGATGGGTTGGTTTGTATTTGAGGCAGGAATAATTTCCATAGGGTTCTTTCATAGATTTCTGATGGGTATTACTGGGATTTTGGTTTTGTTTACTGTATGTATAAACCTAGAGCTTTGGTAGGGCCAGCTGGGCTGCTGGAGTTTTGGGTGTGAATTATTAACTCTGTGTAAATTGTTTTTTGAGTGAAGCTGACTTTCTGGATGGGTTGGTTTGTATTTGAGGCAGGAATAATTTCCATAGGGTTCTTTCATAGATTTCTGATGGGTATTACTGGGATTTTGGTTTTGTTTACTGTATGTATAAACCTAGAGCTTTGGTAGGGCCAGCTGGGCTGCTGGAGTTTTGGGTGTGAATTGATTAGATGGCTTTTGTTAAATGCAGTTTTTAATTTTTGAAATGTTTTTCAGTGTAGTGGTTTTAAGGTGGTTTTTAAGAATTCATTGTATTGTTTTATTTTGTTTGTAGTTGGTGTATGATAAGGGATGTGGTGTGACTTCTTGAAGGCTATGGTTTTGGTGTTCCTAAGTTCTGATTTCTTTCTGGTTCGATAGTTTTTTTTATTTTTATTTTTTGGGACAGGAGCATTTATATGGTGGGTTTTATAGGCAATATGTTTTTTAATTTAGGTAGTGATATTTTTTAGTATTTTAATAGTTTAGGTTTTTTATTTTCATGGTTTTAATTTTTTTTTTTTTTTTTTTTTTCAAATAACTTTGATAGATCATAGGTTATTATTTGTGCATTAGCATAAAGGTAGAGCTTTGGGGACTTTTTTTAGTAATGTTTAGGGTCAGTCGTGCAGTTTTGAGTCTAGTGAGTTGGTTTGATTTAATTTTTATTGGGTGTTTGTTTTTATTAGCAGTTGTGTCATTTTCAAGGTGTGTTTGAGTTTTTTGGGGTTTTTGAGATACTGGTTTAGGAGGAAGTTTATGATGAGCATGTGCGGAGGTTTTGGGCTACTTTATAGTGGGATTTAAAATTTATTTACAGTTAGGTTTATTTGAGTTTTTATTAGGGTTCAATGACGTTGTGGGATGTTTGTTCCGTTAGTAATAGAAATAGGTTTTGTTTTGCTGTGCTGCGATGGGATGGGCGTGTGCTGCGTGCCGGTGCTGACAAAGGTACAGTATTGTTGTGGTTCTGGTGTGTCGGGTTAATGAACTTCTATGGTTTAATATAGAGATGAAAATAAAAATAAATATAAATTTAA
>NW_010336783.1:0-49116 GCF_000700745.2 Antrostomus carolinensis
TCACTCCGGCAATGGTGGGAGCGGTGGAGGGGGATGGGGCGAGCGGGCGGGATGCGTTTTATAACATCTCTAATTACGTGAAACTGTGGTCATGTCTCACTCTAAGAATAACTGGCACTCTGGCATGTCTTGGTTGGTTACTTGCTCATAAATGTTACGGTTAAATAGGTGCAGATGATGGAGGGTGGCTGAAGAACTGTTTTTATCTTGTTAACCAGACTGAGAAAGGAGTAGCAGATGGGAATCGATAGACTTTTATGTTTTCGCGTTAACTATCTTGTTTATTTATAGACAAGGTATTCCTGATTATTTTGTGACAGGGGTTTGTCAGAGGGTTTAGTTTTTACACATATTTTCATTCAGTTCAAATATTAGAAGCTGACTGAATATGGAATCTCAAATTCCAGCAATCTTTTTATTAAGTATGGTTGTATTAGACTAGAGTTTCTGAATAACACCACCCTCAGTGTTTTGGTCCAGGTTGAATCCAAAACTGGAAGGAGCCCTGTGCAAACAAGTAAAATAATAATTAAAAAAAGATGCTCTACTTGAATAAAAGCTTTTATTTTCCTTAGGCAGCATTTTACTGACTAGGCAGTGTTTTAAAACATTGTAATTAACTTTTATTAGCAAATCATTTTTGATTGCATGGAACGAATCCAGATTTTGGGTACACCTTCAGTGGCTGAAACAACATCAAAATCCTTTGTTACAGCCTGAGCCCACTAGCACACTTCTTTTTATAAAGTTATGGCATGTGATACAAAATGAGAACAACGGTCTCCTTGACCCAAGAGGGACAGAATTAAAAATCTCTTCAGAGGTTTGGGGATTCTGAAATGGAAGCTGAATAAGGGCCTAAAATCTCAAGCAAAGCCTCCCTGTAATTCAAGCCCTGATCTACACCTAATGAGTTACCGTCTTCTGACACGTTGTGGTTGGTTCTGTAATTGTGCATCGCTTCATTGTGCTTTCCTTAGTGTGTGAAAGAAGGAAGAAAAACACCCCAAAACTGCACTGCTGAGTCCTGATACTGGGTGCTATTTTTGTGTGTTAGCTTTGAGTCAGTTTTTAAGCTGGGGATTAAATACTTTCAAACACACATTTCAAGATCTGAGGCCTGGGGCTAAGATTGGGATGAGATACAGCTTTTTTAGTTAGGCATAAAGTCTGACTGTGATTGTCTCAGGGAACAAAGGTGGAGACTGAACAAAGATGCCGTATTAAAACTTGTGGCCAAAGAATGATAAGCTCTTAATGTCTGTTGTTGCCTGTCCACTAGCTGTGCCAACTTTAGCAGAAAATAACTTGCTGATTTTCTGCTAAGTTTCTGGGTTACAGGCTATCTCTAAAAAATTACCTGGAAACTATTTTGCAGAAGAACTAGAGTGAAGTTTTGCTTTTGAATAAAAGTGAATAAAAATAACTAGATTTTGGGAAAAAGTTGTGTGTTCATGTTTTTTTGATCAGAAAAATATTTTTGATGCACCAAGCTGAGAATCTTCCAAATAAAAGTGAATTTATTGACAGAAAATCATATAAGGGATAATAGTTGCAGTGCATGGTTAGTCTCTGTGCTGATGAATCAGAGATCTTTTCCAGAACATTGTTGGAAGACACCAGTATATTCACAGACTACTTCGAAAGTTTTGTATAAAGGCTACTGTTTATTTTTTTAATGTGATTGAGATTCAAGTCTGTAAAGAAATGGAAAGATGGCCTATTTTAGAGCTCTGTTTGTGATTCTTTATGAGACTTGAACTTTGAAATGAACAGAAATGTGAACTAACATGCTCAGTTTTCCCTCCTGTTGTTTTTGTGAAGCAGTGAGAAATGTGTCTGTACAATGATTCTAAAAGTTTACAGAGCTTTTTGTATTCACAAGAAATATAGAGTCAAGAGTAAATGGCTGAAAGTAAGTTAAAGTATTGAATTTTAGGTCATAGAAAGAGCTTTTACTTCTGTGTTGGCGTTAAGTGTTGGCTACATCTTGCCACACTGGGAAAATTGCATCAATTAATGTAAATGGATGGGAAGTTTTAAAAGATATATCAAGGATCCTTCACTGACATAGTAGTTTCTACTTAAATAAGAATTCAGGATACATATTCATCCAAATTTATTTGACTAGCAGTTAGAGGAAAACATGCTATATAGTTATCAAAAGGATAGCACACTTTGAAAAATCAGTATGACAAAAGTAAATGACCATTATAATAATACATTAAAAATATATATGTTATGTATTTTATAGATAGAAATGATTCTGTTTTTACAGACAAATAAAGTATTTTCCTACTTCCCTTTTGGTTGGCTGAGTTTCATTTAGTTGAAACTGAAGCGTAACACTTTTTTTTTAATTTAGCTGTTAAAATTCTTTTTAGACATTGAACATTTGTAGATTTTTTTAGGTGCCCTGTTAAATCTTAATGAGTGTAATTCTTGACTGGAGTTTGTGGGAAGGAATGAGTGTGAGTGTCATACCTAGGGTATTGAACTATGTCATTCCTTTAAATGTTAGTTTCTAGAGAAAATTACAGGACATTGCAGACCCCAGGGACTTTTCATCGGGATTAATGGAATGCTGCCCTCAGTGCTTCTGTCTTTGATAGGTATTTGTTTCCTGCATGTGCTTTAGGGTGCTTTCTCTCTTTGACATCACACACACATGGGGAGTTTGGGATATTTAGGAATGGTCCTTATTCAGACTGCCATAGCAGACAGGTGGAATAGGAAAAATAATTTTAAGGAGAGTTTATACGTATTATTTTCCTGATTCTTTTCCAGTATTGTTTAGTATTGGAATATTACAACAGTAATAATTATATTATAATTGTATGGCTAGAAGAGATAAGTAGAAATGTGTAATATTGATGCTTATTTTTCAGAAATAACAGCCCTCCAACTGGTACATCAGCATCAAATAAGCTGAAGGTGAATAGTAGAGGAAATCCACAAAGGGTCACTTAAGCTATTTTAAAGGGTGTTACTAGAGAAATCTAATTAATTTTAAAACATCAGTTAAAGACAAACGGTGCATGGCCGGGAACTTGTGTCTCACAACACTGGGTGGATTGTTCTGTCTGTGTTCTTTCATCTAGACCTGCTCGAGTGGGAGCTGACTTAAAGAAGCAACTCCAGTCAGTTGAATTTTTACACAGGCATAGTTCTGTTAGAGTAAAAAAAAAAAGGGGGAGGGGGGTGGGAAAGAAGAAGAGTGATAAACTGTGTGAAGGACAGGTGTGGAGTCACAGTCTGTAGATTTTCTGTCTTTTAGGAAGCGTGGAGCTAGAGTGCTGTCAGAATAGCTTGCGTGGTATCTTCAGTCCAGGTATAAACTCAGGCAATAGTTGTCTTTGTTATGAAGGTCAGGGAGGAGAGAGCTTAAAGGAACTTTAATGTTGTTTTGCTTCCGTGTAAAATTGGCTTATTTGGAAACATCAATATGTGGCAGTCTGACTGTATGTTCCGTTGTGAAGTTTTGATGTCCATATTTGAAACTTTTCAAATATTCTGTTCTCAGTGTCCACTGTACATTGGGCAAATGAAAACATGGACTTCAGTGCTGGATTCGCACTTGCACTGGTTTTTCCTTTGTCTCTGTGTTCTTAAGTAGCAATTACTAACCTTCATATTGAGTTATTTGCAGATAATACTAATGGCTGTACCCTCTATATTCTGTCTGTATGTTGTATATAGAATATATACATCTCTTTGTCTTGTTTGCTGTATGTTAATATTACTTCTATCTCTGAGATTTTGATGGCAGCTGAAGCTACAAATCTACCTTGTGAGTCAGTGGGGTCACCGTAGGATCGGTTGTTTGAGGGAATCCACTGACAGTCCAGAAGCGTTCTGGTGTGCTCGGCTGGGATTGTCTCAGCTTTTCCATCAGCAACTGTATTGCATGCTACTAGTATGTATTTTGCTTCTGTTTTCTATACTTCAACCCCCCTCCTTTTAATATCAACAGGAAGCTTGATGAATTTTTTTATGAGATTGATTGCATAATGAAGGTGAGTAGGACTGTACAATTGGAAATGGTATTGCCAATTAATAATTTTTCTTAAAATCCATTTTGTTGGATTTCTGTTACGGGTTTGGTTCCAACATAGTAATAAAGATGGAAAGCTTTCTAGTGAAGGCTTGAGGCAGCAACTGGTAATTTAGATAGTGATGTTGAACCCTGGTTTAGGGTATGGCTTTGTATATAAAATAATGCAGTAATGTCTCTTTTCTAGTGTCTTCCTGTTTTTTGGCCTGACTCGAGCTGAGCTGATGTTCACAGCAGTTAGAAAAAAGCACTAAAGCCTCACGTAGACAAAGCTGGAACTGTTTTTTTCTGCTATTATCTATGTATGACAATACTTCTGTGTTGGTAGATTTCAGTTTGGTAACTATTTTAGGACTGTTCCCCAGCTATTCTTCATTAGTGACAGAGGAATTAGGAATGATTAGAGATGATGGAAATGTTTTGAGCCTTTGCTTGTGTTGAGAAAATCCCTTGTCCAGTGAAGAGTTAGAAAATAAATGCTATCTACCAAATTCTGACTATACTTACTGGTAGTGTTTCATTGTGGGTCTTACTTATTGACTTGTTGCACTTTCATGTTGCCAAAGAGCAGCCGTGGGCCTGCATAAAAACACAAAATGTTTAGGGTATGTCTTAAGTTCAGTACCTTTTTTTTGTTAGTGAAGTGGTAACTAGGAGGAACCTACCCTTCCCTCTTCCCAGCCTACAAAGAATCCAGGAGTTGTTTCCTGTCAGGTGCTAATTTGAAGTCAGGCCATACTTGTGTCATTCATTCACATGTGCTCTGTCAATTAGAGAAGTGCCGTAGCTGCTCTGGTAATTCTTACCAGCCTTACTTCTGGATTCTTGGAGTTTTAAAATTTGCCATAATATGAAAGTTTTTGTTTACTTCTGTGATATACTGAAGCCTTTTTTTATAAATAATGTAACTCAATCTTCATACACATGCTCTGAGTACAATGTTTTTAGGGGAAGTAATACGGGTGAAATACATTAGAAAATTCATAGAAGATTATCAGTGGAGGAACATGCACTGGTACTTTTTTCTACAGAGCAACTTAAAAGGAGTTGGTAGCGTTCAGTGTAAGAAGCAGATCAAAGAGCTTTCTAAATCACATAATAGCTTCTTTATCTGTGAATGACATTGACTATTAGAGGAGCTTTTCTGTTTCCAGATTCAGTTTTGTAGTGTCAAAACTCTACTTTGAAGTCAGTGTACATGTTGACTTACCTGCTTGCACTCCAAGTGTGGTCTAGATGATTGATTCAGGATCACTAAAAAAATGCCAAGCCATTTGAAACTATGAATTTATAGTGTATATAGTTGTTACAAATTCAAGAATTGGCAAATCATGTGAATATAGAATCAAAGAATCACAGACTGGTTTGGGTTGGAAGGGACCTTAAAGACTATCCAGTTCCAACCCACCTGCCATCAGCAGGGACACCTTCCACTAGACCAGGTTGTTCAAAGCCTCATCCAACCTGGCCTTGAACACTTCCAGGGAGGAGCAACCACAACTTCTCTGGGCAACCTGGGCCAGTGTCTCACCATCCTCACAGGAAAGAATTTCTTCCTAATGTCTAATCTAAACCTCCCCTCTTCCAGTTTAAAGCTATCACCTCTTGTTCTATCACTACCTGCCTTTGTAAAAAGTCCCTCCCCAATATGCATAAAATTTATTGCTTGATCAGTTGGCAAGTCAGATTATTGTAAGTTTGTGAGATACAACAGGACAGAAATTGCAGATAGTTTCAAATCTGTGAGTTTTTTGTTTCTTAGTTATTATTTACTGTACTTTTCTTTCTTACATTTCTTTTAACTCAGACAATGAAAGTGTTCTCTCATGTCTTCCCTTTTCTTCTTCAACAACTTTGATTTTTTTTTTTTTTCCCTCTCATTTTTTTAACTGTTGGATTTTAAGAGGAAGGTCTAAGAATGGTGTCATTAGCAGTGGAATATGGGAACTGGTTTCTGGTGATCTAGATTCCTCTGGTTTGTGTTGTGCTCAGACCTCATTCTGATCTTGGGTGTTCCTCACATACAGTATGTCTGAGGTAGACTTTGGTGATCTGTGTGGGGATGACTTAAGTCATCCCTACCCCAGTCATCTGCTGACAATGCCTATCAGAATTAAATTTGTATTCCCCCTGCAAGTTCTGCAGCTCTGAGCTTTGCATATCAATTTAAACAAAATAAGATTAATTTTGTTTCTAGGCTAGATTGGGAAGTGCAGTGACTGAATGTAGCTGAGGTAGCACATTTGCTTTTCTCCTTGTGTTGTAGAGAAGTAAAGGTGAGTGAGTGGGCCTCAGTTATCTCACACAGAAGAGAGTTGGATATCTGGTGCTGGTGACTTCTTAAATAGCATGATATGAAAGAGAAGAGTGTGTATCTTGGACATCACAGATCCAGGGAGCTTGTTGCCTGACATCATGCAAGACTGAGGACAGAAAACTGGGCTTGACAAAGCTGGTGCTCAGAAGAGCTTAGCAGTTCTGGGGTTTGTGCTGTGCAGTGTGCTGGTCCAGTGATAAAGGAGCTCCCATCACTCTGGCTGAAACAGTGGGAATCTAAATCCAGATTCGTTTCTGATGGCTGAGACTTATTTTCCACCCATAATTCTTTAGAATTTGTGCAAGATTTTGTAAGTAGCAGAGAAATTCTCATCAGATCTGGAGATGGAGAGCACTGTGTTTTGTTTTGAGTTAGAAGATGTGTTGAATGAGTTTTATAGTGTAAACTGATTCTGATGTTATACTACCCAAGTCCTTTCAGATACTTTATTGGTAAGCATATTGTTCTGCCACCAGTGGAATGAAAGAAACTTGTTTTTCCTGTAGATTTAATTCCTTTTTGCCCCTTAGTGTCTCTTCCCTTCCTTCCCCCTCTGCAGTAACCCCAGCTTTCTCACATAACACCATAGTTCTGTTTTTTCCAGAGCTGTGTGGGTATTGATTGCCCAGCAGGTTGCTGCTGAAAATACACACAGCAGCTTGCTTTTCCCTCAGAGGACAGTCATTTGGATTTGGTTTTGCTGTGCAGATACTAATTTTCGTGAACATATATTTTTTTGGAAAAGATGAGCATAAAAAATAGTAAGTAAACAATATGATCCCATAATCTTCATTTCTGTAGATTAGATTAAAGGCACAACACTTGAAAAGTGATAGTAACTGAACACTTACCAGCACCTAAGTCCTCTTCTTCTTTGTGTTATTGGGACACTGAATACCGAGTTTTCTTTGTAGGGCAGAGGAGACACAAAAATTACACGGTTAAAATATACCCAGCAAACCAGTCATGTCAGTGTAATTTTTTTATTCCCTATCTGCACTGTAATGCAGATAAATAAACATTTAATGTGAATCGAGATCACGTAAGAGGAAGGTCCCCTCTGCTTTTTAATTTTATTTTTCCATTTATCTAGCAGAATTTTTGAAATTGCATGTTCTTCTGCAATACAGTAGAAATAGATGCTGTAGCTTTCTTCTGGGACTCGTGTTTTGTAGAGAAAGGCACAGGTGTCTGAGACATACTTTTTTTGGGTTTTATACTTAAATACATAGCTACTGTGTCTGGGTCAGTTTGGTAGTTGAGCAGAACATATTGATTGTCATCATGTTACAAAGTTACACTGTGAGTGCCGTATTGGTTAATTCAAAATGGGTATTTTAATGATCTCTTATTTAGTGAACTTCAAAGTATGTGCAAAGCCCACTTCTTAGGCTGTATTATTAACAGATTGCTTTAAATAGTATATATATTGAAACAGACTCTTAACTGAAACATCAAATTGCATTGATTGTAGAAGTCTCATACTGTGTTTTTGTATAAATGCTGAAGACTGAATAAAACCCCAGAATACTGCATGTATTTTACAATTCTTTCTTGATTCTTTTATAAATGTAACTTGAAAAGATCATTATTAACTTTAAGCATCACTCTACCTATGTACTTTTGTGCTTTCAAGTAATTATATTAGTGTACCGACATAGTAACCCCTATATTGTATCTACCTTAGTTTTAGTTAACAAGTCACCTGTAAAATTCATTTTAATCTATCACTGGAATTTGCACATAGATTTTTAAATTATTTTTTAAAAATATACTCCTGTAGAATGAACATGGGGTTTATTATGATGCGAATTAGATACTGTTTCTCGGGGCTCATGGGCAATAGATTTGTGCATATGTAGTGGTTTTGTTCCCTCATTCATTTCCTGTAATGCCCTTTGCAGTTCTATTTTCTCCTTTTTTTGCCATTAAGCTTCATTTCTGTAGGGATGGCTTGTAGATGCAATTTTACCTTCTTCTGTTTTGATGAAATATATCAGTAGTGGCTTCTATGTAGTTAATAAAACTTGTCTTAACTAGAGGTTTCCAATCCATAGATGCTTGAGGGAAGCAGGTAGCTGTGCTGATCCTAGGAGTTGTATACCCAGCGTGTGTATGTATCAAAAATTGTATTTCACAATCGAAAAAGCTGAGGGTTTAAAGGAGTTAATGAAGGAGTCGTGACGTCAGTAAGTAATGATGAGGATAGGTAGAAGGCAGGTTGAGGTACAATGATGTCTTATGTTTTGACTGTTATTTTGACCACATGTGGGTTTTTTTCTTTTTTGATAGCTACTTTGTCTGAAGACTTTCATTTATGCTTACAAAGTGGATGCATCACCACTGTTTCTGGATTTGTTCCCATCATTCTTAGAAGTGAGGAATAATATTGTGTGGTTAATAAGGTCATTTACAACTGGTTTATACCAGTGGATCTGAACAGTGGAGCTGTAACACATGGGGTTTCTCTTTTTTCTTTTTGTCAGAGAAGGAAGGAAGCATGGGTAGGGAGAAAAAAAACAAATGAAGGAAGAAGTGAATGAGGAAGGAATCTGTTTGAGATGGGAAAATAAAAATAGCAGGCAAAGAAAACGGAACACAAGAATATACTAGAGTCTAAGAAGGAGAGGTAAAGAAAAGAGGTAAGGGTTCATGACTGAGCAGAATCAACCACCATCAGTGGACAAAAGAAGCGGCTGAGGTTTCTTAGTTTTGGACTATCTGAGAAACATTGCATCTGAGTTTTGGAGGATTTGGTGTTCCTAGAGCTCCATAAGATTTCTGAAAACTGTTTTGACTAAATTATAATGAATGCTTTAAAATTTTTGGTTTTTCTCTGTTAAGCCTTTATTTCCCGTGACTGCCAACAATGATACAAAATTATGGGCACTTCATTTTATAACTAAAACTTTTCCGAGTCTTATATAAATTTTAAGTAAATGTCCTGATTGGTTTATTGCACCACTGGAGCAGTGAAAAAAAAAAGCTTTGCAGTGAGTCTGACGGCAAGTTACTCACCTTTTCTGTTGGTTGGTGCTTAGTCCCTTCAGTACTGTTAAAAGCGTGTTAATGGACCTCAGCGTAAATGAGAATCATACTCTGAAAGAGCAGTTTCAGTGCACACTGTTGCCATGGAGGTATTGAGTTGTATTGAGGGACTTGCTAATTACAGATGACTTGAGACATAATGCACCACAAGCATCAGCGACGTAGTTAGATCGTGATTACAAATATGGGAGAGAACTTGCTACATTTGACAAGACAATAATATTTTATAATGTTTTAGTGTCCTGTGTGTGTGCGTTTATTTAAGTTTAATCTTGGCATGATATGAATAGAAAGATCAACACAATAGGAGAAATAAAATTGCTAATGGGAGTTAAAAGTTACTTCCTTTGAGATAATTTCAGGTAAAGGGAGTATGGGATAAAAATTCATAGATCTCAATTTATTTTTAAGGATGCACGGTAATCCAGCTCTACACAACATAGGATTTGAGAACTAGTAACTGTTTGCTGTCTATAATTATGGTATTTCTTAAAAATGTGTATGTGGAAGATTTTAGAACACTGTTAGGTTTCATAGCTATCAAATGAGTAAAAATGAGCACAGCAGCATTGGAAAGAGGATGTATCCTGGCGTGTTGATAAAGGAGCTTTGGTAGCTGGTTGACTGCTCTTCAGTAGAAGGTGGCTGTAGACTTTCAGACTTTTCCTCTGTACAGATTGTCCTTTCTCTAAAGAGCAGCTGAGTGCAGAAATTGTGTCGCTTCTAGCAGCTTCTCTCTCTAGCGGGTACAACTCAGAATTGATGGGCTGGTAAATGGTAGCAGAGTGGTTTCCCTCTTTGCCCGTTGCCTTTTTCATCTGTCCCATTCTGGTTGCATGGCAATTCCGGCTTTTATCAGCAGATAAGGATTTTGCTTACGGCACCTGCAAGTGTTGGCCCCGTATGGGTTTGATAAAAAGGACAGTTCATTGGCATGTGTAGGCATTTAATTAGTGTTTCTAGGGGACTGGAGTAAGTTTTTTCCTTCTTGCCCAAATCTAAGAAACATATGAAACAATTATCACTATATTTGGGCTTTATTCTTGTTTCTGCTCTACATTAGAAAGAAGAAAAACTCATAAAGTATTAGAATACAGGATTAATCCACTCTGAGATACATAGTGTGTGACTTTAAATAATTTTATTCTTCTTCTCTTTTAAACATTAACTTCTAATAGTCAAACCCTTGTTTCTCAAATACAGAAACGTAAAAAGTCATCTCATAAAGCTATTTGTTCTGTATGTTTCACTTTAGTTTGTATTTGAATAAAGTTAAATAACAGCTTCAGTTCAGTATGTGAAGTGTATTGGTTTTTTTTAAAAAGCACAGTGTTACATTGATGGCAGTGCATGGAGTCCATGCCCAAATTAAGAAACATGATTCGATACTAAATTTATGTTTTAATACACTGTGCATTATTTTTTTCTGGTTTACAATATTTTAAACTTGGGAGTTGTATGCAACAAAGCGATATAAAACATTGGATTTATAAACCACTAAATTTTGAAGTGAGCTCTGTGAGCATATGAGTAAGCTCAGGAAAGGATTTTCTCTTTTTTTCCAACTGTATTTCTCTGGAAAAACATGCATTGAAGGCAGCACTGTGGTGTAAGCCTATCTATTTGTTCTTCCAGAGAGCCAGGATGGACACTTTTCCAGGCAGCCAGAAGTAGTTACGTAAGAAGGACGCGTGGTTCCTGTCTCCAGGTGCTGAGGGCCCCGCGTCCGCAGCGTGCCGAGGAACTACGGGCTTTTTGGCAAGGCTGGTTTTTATGTCAAGAAAATAAATCCATTTCTTTCTCCTTGAAATAGTAAAAAGGGTAGGGAATGGAATTTACTTTCTACTGCACAGTGCTATAAAACAGGTGTCCTTTTCATTTGGGCTGCTTTCTTTTATTTACTGGAGGACAAAGGTTGATAACGCTGCTATAATTTTTCTTGTCTTCCCTGTTACTTTTGACTGTGATACTTTCTGTAACTGCTGCTTTCTGCAGCTTCTTTGAAGTTGCTGCTCTCTTGACTGCCTTACTGCTGCTCTGGCATGTGTGAATGTCTCCTTATGGAAACTTGGCTGGAGACAAAAGTGGAAATAATAGCTTTAAAATGGCATGGGGAAAAGTCAAGGGAAAAGATGTAAATATTAGTGTAATAATTAGAGGGACTGTGTTCTGCTTTAGGTGTTGTCCATCTCTGTGCAGTTGATTGGGAAAAAAAGGCCAACCAATGCAACATTGAAATAGTTTATCTTTTGTCAGCACTCACAGGTAGTGAGCTGGTAAAAAGTGTTGTGTGACACAGAAATAACCTGCCATGCCTGAGTCTGCTCTTTGGTTAATTTACATGGAGTAGCAGGAACATCAGCAAATTATGGGAAATAAAACTGAAGAATACTTGGTCATCTTGAGCTTTTGGTGCAGGAAAATAATCAGCAGCGATTGTATCTTGTTTATATTTGTTACATTTCATCACTTGCTGCTGTTATTAGTATTTCTTATTAAATGGATTTATGGTGAGTCCTAATGGGATTTTCTAAACCTGAACTGTTTCTTAGACAAGGTATTTTTGAAAAACCCTGTTGATACTTGCCGAGTCCCTTTTAATAAATTAGAATGTTAAAAATAATTATTTTATCTCTTTTTTTTTTTTTTTTTCCCCTCATTGCATCGCATGGCTGATAGTTTAATTTATTACTAGAAGAATGGAGGTTGAAATGTTTAATTTGGGGCTTTGCCTTTGCAGGCACTTTCATGTGTGTGACACAGATATTGCTACTGCTGTGTGACAAACATTTTATAATGCCTGCCCTTCCTTTTGTTTGACACACACACTAGGCAGAAAGAGCCTTTGTCTTTGTACAGAATGAATAGCTATTTGAGAGTTAATGTCGTGTTCAGGAAATATGACAGCAATGGAGAATGCAGCTTGCTTTATTCAGTTAGTGTGGACATAACACTGCCCATATAGTGCGGGTGCTGCTGTGACAGTGTAGGCTGAGACAGGTCTGGAGGTCTGCCTTTGCGGGAGGAGTGTTCCTCTAGTCTTTAGTCTTTCTACTTACATTAGTTCTGAAAAAATAATGCAAATGCATGTTTATGTGAAACTTGACTGAAAGTTCCTGCTTCATTTGAGAGAGGCCAAGAAGGCACCATTATGAAGTGACAGAACTGTAGGGCATATGGTAAATTAGCATTATTCCAAGCATTTCATCACTTGAGTGAAGAATCTCCTCCTTTTCCACTTGTGAAGATTTAACTTCCAGATTATAACTGATCAGATAAAATAATTCATATTGTATAACTGATGTGTGTCCTGAAACGTGCTACCGGTTTCCCCTCTTATTTAAGTGCACTGTTTAGCTATTACTGTAACCCCCTGCTGTAGTATTTCTTGTTGTAGTTTATATTCTTGCAAAGTTGGTACCTGAATACACCTCCTGCCTGTGATCTCTCTGAATCTGCCATTTGATAGTTTCAGAGTGCAGATAAGCTAGGAAGTTAAGATACCAGCATTGAAATCTGGTTTTGCATTAAAGATAATGCCTAATTCAAATAATCTAGCAATAATAAAGTGCCTTAAAATGGCTGCAAATGTATTCCTGCCTACTCAAAGACATCTTCTCACTGGTAGCACGTTATAGAGGCTCTGTAGTGTAGTTAAGAGTTGGATCCTTGCCAGTAGATGGAAGCATTTTTTAGCATCTCTTCATGCTTTGAGCTTTTTCCGCATTTTTTTTAACATAGTACCAAAATTGCTTCTTTTTTAGTCTCTTTCTGTTTATTATAAACTATTGCAATTTATGCTAGTTCAGATTACTTCCATTTGATGTTGTAAACATTTTTTGCATTCTTTTTTGTGGAAGATGATAGTTCTAATTTTTTATTTTTAGAGCTCTTTTCTTCTATTCTTCATCCTCTATTCTGGGCTTGTCTCTGCTTGTCAAATTTCAATTTCTGTTTTGCTTTTACAGTAATTGGCAGTTGTCCTTTTGGAGCTCCTGAAGGAAATTATACATGTAGGGTACAACCTAAGCAGCTCCTGAGTGATACCACTGTAGGGCAGGAGACAGAAGAGTCCAGCCAACCATCATCAGAAGAGATAAGAAACTGTGAAATGTTCAAAGTAAGCAAACTGGAGCAGCAGAGACACTAGGCCTCCTTAATTTATAATTATCTTAGGTCTCAGTAGGCACATAATTTTTAGGTGTGTGTAACTTTTTTAGCAGTGTGTATGATTTGGGAAAAACCTCATAATCACTAGGTTGTACATTGTTGTGAATATTCTTGACTCTCCTTTGTAGATATTCTTTTTGTCTTTGATTTTTATTTTAATATAACTCTCCTACATTAACTTCTTACTGGGAAAAGAATTTGACTCTCTAGTCAACTTGTTCATTTTTTCAGGAAATCCAAACCTTATAATTTACTTCTTTTTAATTCCTTTTTGTTTCAATATATTACATTCATATCTGTAAGCATGCTCTGATTTTTGCATTGATCTTTGTAAGGGGAAGTGGCTGCCAAGAGTTAATGTTGAATTGTACAGCAAAAAGCTCTAGGACCTCCAGGTAATATCTCTTCAAAGCTTTCTTTGGAGGCTGGTAGCAATTGATTGGATCTGTGTTCTTCCGTGTTTAGTGGTTATGGACAAAAAAGTTATTACCTGGGAAGAATGGAACAAGGCAGGTGGATCAGAATAAAACCAATGAATAATAAAGCTGTGCTCCTGCCCTGAATATTGGTTGCCTGTGAGGCTTGTTGGCTTAGAGCACTGGTACCAGCACAGCACGTTTCAGCTCTAGGTTGCTATGTCTGATCCATTTCTGATTGGTAAAGATTTAAGTTTGTGGTTAATGTGTGATTGACTCGTTCATCTGAAATGTGTTCAATGTTGATGATGCAATTGTCAGGCCTTGTAATAAATCACAGACAGAACTGTCATTAAGTAAGTGATCTGTCTTTTCAAAGGCATCATGAACACAGAATAATTTTCCTCCACCTGCAGGCCAGGAGGGGACATGGTGGTGGTACAGGTGACCTTCCCCCGCTGCCACATGTACTTCACATCCTTCTGAAAAAGCTTATAATTCTGGAGTCTTTCAGTGCAACTAAGTTTTACCTCACTTCCATTTTTGCATGCATATGAAGCCTATTTGAAGAACTTTGTAATATAATAATTTCTGCTGTTTCCTAAATATCCAAAGTTCATCTTAGCTTATAGAGGTAGAAATATACATGGCATCAGAAATTTTACTTGCATACAGGAACAGTTCTGTTGGCGTACAAAGCTGTGGGATTTTATTCTTTGAGTCTGGAAACAGTACTACTAAGAGTGCTACTGTTCAGTTTATTAGTTTCCTGGAATTATTGCTGTAGCTTATTTCTGGAAAGAATAATAAACAACCCTGGTAAAATCATGGTGTAACACTGAATATCACTTCCATGCGTAGAGAACTGTGGTTTTTTGTTTGGGTTGTTGGGGGTTTTTTTAGCTCTGTTTATTTTGCTGTAGTTTTAAGATTTTCTTCCTAACTTGCTGCTGTTTCATCAGAGCGCTAATAAATATTTCAACTACCTAACAGGTCAAATACCAGCACCACCAAACCTTAAAACATGAATTTATCTCACTCGTTGTTCTTGTTTCACTGTTTGTCATGAACGAGTCTCGTCTCTTTGCTCATGGCTTGTTGGATTTTTGAGCTGTGTTGACTGTTAGGATGCAGCCTGTGAAAATGAGCACCCGACCTGTAGAAATGCTGCAGTTAGGAGAACAGACAGTTTCTTCTTGAAGACACTTTGTTTTTGTTTTTTGCTTCTGTCCTCCCTTCTATTGAAGGTTGATGCTATTGTGGTTTTTGAGAGAAGAAGCCTTTAGAAATGAAGGGAGCCTAAGATTGCAGGGGGAATAATTTGAAGACAAAACCAGTTGTTTAGCTGTTACAAAATCAGTGGGAAACTGATGAATACAGTTTACAGAATTCAGAGGGCCATGAATTTTTGTTTCGTATCAAAGCTACTAGCTTTTTATTTTTGGAAGGCCTGTTGTAGTGTAATATAATTAACTTCAGAGGCTAGTTTTATAAATTAAGCAGTACAGTCAAGGTCATCAGGAATACAAGGACACTTGGAGTTGCTGCCTCACTCTGTGGGTTTACAGTTAAATGAAGAGTCATAGTAGGTACGTAGCAAACTGGTTTTTATTAGCAGCCTTTTTCACCAGAATATTGGAGTGCAACACTGGCATAGTGTATAGATCCCTGAATTTAAAGCTGCAAATGTAACCCAAATCATTTGAAGGCTTGCAGCATTTGCCAAATGTGCCTGTGCTAGCTGCAGTCATCTGTTGAAAAAACATGGTTTGTGGCAGAATTACCAATCATAAAATACATGTTTATATTTTCTTTCTAGGATCAAGTAGAACACACTGATTCAGCAGAACTGGCTGGTTGTGCTGCAGTCATCATGAGTAGGCACAGGGTCATTCGTTTCTTAACATATGTATAAGAAAAAAAGGTAAGAGGCAAGTTCTGCTGTAGAATATAATGATTCAGGGGTATGTACTTGAAATGCATGTATTTTTGTGTATGCTTATGGATATGTATTTATACATACACCTTTGTATATGGATATATAGCTTATATAGAAGATGATGAAGTATTTTCAGCATTTTGTTGTTTTGATTTTTATTGAGAGTAATTGCCTTGTTTTAGAGCCAAGATATGTCTTATTTTGTTTGGGGGAGGGGGGAAGTGGGCAAAGTCTTTCTTCCTCAGTCTGTGCTGTAGCAGATCTCACCAGTTAAAAATACAGCTATTGCTGAACTCTCTGAACAAGCTGTTCGTTACAGCAAAGGTGTTTGACTTCTTCCTCCCAGGGGAAAATGATATGAAGATCACTAAAGAGATCTTGGCCATTGTTTCTTGGGGTTGAAAGGACTCTTCAGGATCACTAGATCTAATAAATTTATTTGTCCAGTTGATATGTAATTCCATGTTGTCGTGCTATGGGAAAATGACATTTTCTGGACGTCTGATTTTTATCAGGATGAACGAGCAATGTTTGGTTTCAGTTTGATCATGTCCCCTGGGACTTTCATCTTAGGAGTCTTTCATATATATTTTTTTCTGAGAACTGTAATAAACTACTTGAGTATTTTGTTTAGTAAGAATTTACTGAAATGTGTATGTTCACAGTTTCATATTGAAAGAATAGTCTACCCAGGACAGCAAGATAGAAAGTCCTGAGATCTTATTCTGATTCTTTACATACTCTCTGATTTTTAGGCCTTTGCTATGAGGCTAATAATTGTATGTTGATATTAAATATACGGTGCATTTTTTATTATAGAATTTTAATATGTCACCCACTGTTAAGAGTCAAGAAAATTTGAAATACTTAAGGCTGTCAGTTCCAGTGGTGAAAAAATCATGAGGGTAATTTAGGATGTGCAGTGCAGAAGATCATGGGTTACATAATTTCTTATCACAGAGACCAAAACAAATGTGAGTCTTGCTGCTCTGCAGCTGTAGCACAAGGCCTATCTCTTTGTACAGTTCATTTCCCGAGAAGAAGCTGGCATGGGGGATATCTGAGCTGTCTTGAGAGGCAGTCTCCAAGGTTAAGCTTGTTCAGAATGCCATCTAATTTTAAGGAAGGTTTTTCTGTCCTTTACTTCTGTCTCCTTCCCTCTCCACTAATCAATTAAAGCTTGTCTTGTGTCTAAATGCTGTGATGACTAGGGCAGTAATTCTGGATACGTGTGACACAGCCATTCTGGTGCAGGCACCTTTGTATTTAGACATTAGGGGAGAGCAGAACATGTAAGCTTGATAAACATAAGCTCTTAAGTTTTAGAGATCAAGATGATGATAAGGCCATGCTGTTGTATGAAGGAATTGAGAAGTAAAACACAGAGTTTCTGAATTATGCGTGAGCTGTGATCCAACAGGAGCTTGAAAATAATCTGATTGACAGGCTGAATGTTTCCATTAGCTTTTTGCCATGAAATACAGGAGATGAGTCTGCAATGGGTAACAAGTGGTGGATGGTCGCCATTGTAGTCTTTTTTTTTTAAATACAGAATAATAATAAAAAAATGTTATTTAATTATTATTATTTTAATATAATTAGTCTTTTCTGCCAAGTCTTTGCATGGAGGACTGTATTTTTTAAAAATCCTCCTATGCTTTTCACTGGATTGGTGATTTATGTCTACTTTTCCTTGCACTGGCACAATATCCTCTTCTTCATATTGTTTATCCCAATATATACTGATTTAGGAAGTGTCTCATTTTTGGTAACATACTGCTAAAATTGTCATTGAAATTTCTTTCTGTTTTGCTCATGTTTTTATCCTCACTTTTCCAGAGTTTGAGTTGTTTGTTTGCTCATCAGCTTCTCTCCATGCCATGGCTTGGAATAGTCAAGCAATACTAGAGGGTTTTACAACTATCAAGGATCTTTTAAAAATGTAATTTCAACCTTTTTACTTGGAGGAAATTTGGGACTAGAATAATTCTAAAACTGTTCCAAACTTTTATAGCGGTACCTGTGAGTTACAGTCAAAGTTTCCAAAGATCTGTAAAGGAATATGTTTGTTTTTATTGATGTGGGATATTTCATTAAAATATTCAAAATAAAATTAAATTCTAAACTATGGGGAGAACAGCTATCTGAGTATTATAACATGCTGTGTTAGAGCATTTTTTGATTTCTCTTTTGATCTTGAGTTGCTGGCTATGCAGAGCTGAAGTGTTAGATCTTAAACTGGCAAAAGTATGAGTTGCTGTCAATGTGTTGGTCAAGAAGCATTGCGAATATCTGTTAGGAACATTAGTACTCATCGTCCTTTTCTGTCAGGAAGAGGGCAGTAAGGACTTCTGTGGGTTTGGCAGTGTGTTTTGCCCTTGGACAGAAAATTCTGGAAAAGCTTGGGGGGTTGTTATGTTCTTAATAATAATAATAATAGTTATAATATGATAGACCTGAAAATTTGCAGCTGACCTTTTCTGAGAAATAGCTACTTGCATAGACAATAAGAACTCATGTAGAGTGGCTGTTAAAAGCCAAACCATGACTAAAGTTGATAAAAGTTATTATATTTATGATGAACTTCTAACACTGCTTTCTTTGGTTAGGCATATCTTGTTCCTGATTTGTATGACAATTCAGAACCAGCTAACATAGGACTAAATTTAGGAAATGTTAGGGGCAAATGCGCCTTATATTCTACTTCAATGTGCATAAATTTGATTTAGTTCTGAAGTAATCTTATCAGGCTTTCATTCAGGTTTGGAAGTTGTATGAATTATTAGGTCTGAAATTTTCTAAACATCTGAAAGTTACACAGAATCAAAATGCAGTCATCCAAAGAGTTACTTAAAAACATTTATTCAGCAACTGTATAATCACTATAGCATTCCTTCCCCATCAGCTTGCTTGACAGTAATCATTATCTTCTCTAAAATAAACAAAACAAAACGAAAACAATCAATGTTTGCAGCCTGTTTCTTTGGGGCCACCCAAAGTGCAGAGTTTGCGTTTATGTCCTGGGAAGTGCCTTGACTGGATGCCCTTTTTCACTATGAAAGTGCGTGGAAATCTTGAGTGTCGTGGCTTCAGACAGCATCACAGTTTTAACTCTGTGTAACAACATTAAAAATGTTCTGTGACACCTTTCAGTCTTGCAGTGCTTCTCTGGCAGATACTCTTTGCATCATTTACCTTAGTAGCAGGACTTTGCCTAAGAATAATTATTCACACCTTCATCAGTTGTTTGCTAGACTGGAATGTTATAATTATAATGTAAATTAAATACATTATAAATGGATGTGAAATTGTATAGAATCTCATACAAAACAGTTTTACTATAGTGAGTTAATTTTGGTTGATGTTTAGAACTCTGAATGGGAAAAAAAAATCAAGTGAAATATTAATTGTGACAGATTCTAATTAACTTTTCAATATTTGGTATTTACTGGCTGGTAAAGATGCTTCCTATTAAGGAGTTGAAATGAGGTGGAAGGAAAGGTGCAAGTGAACCTCCAAACTCTCACAGTTTGAATGCAGTTTGAATGAATTTAGTATTTGTATGTCTAAGGATGGGCATCTGCTTTTTAAAATTATTTTGGTTTACTTGACATGTGTGCAGTAAATGTGATTGTTTCAGGTATGAAATTTTGTTAATACAGTGACTTGGAGGGCAGGTTGGACAGCTCAGGAAGACCTTACAGTAGGTATCTAAGGGTTCAAAGAGTACTTTGTCACAGTTAGAGGTCAGAACATGGCTTTTGGTAGAGAATGGAAAATGTGGGGCATTTTTAGGCTTCTGGAGTGCAACCTTTGATCCAGGTGGCCAGCTTCTCCATTGCTTATGTTATAATCTGTGCATCTGTGTACAGTACATGATATGGCCAATCATCTGTTTTCCTTGCAGGAGTTAATCTAAAATCCCAGAACAGGGGACAAATCTGGGAGTTTGTAAGGTGACAAGTCCAGTTTATCTCTGAATTTCTTTGCAAAATGGACTTTTTTTGAGTGATGCTTACTGAAATTTCTAAGTTGCAGTTACACTCATTTTCTTTAAAACTGACTTTTTGTCTATATCTTTAAACAAAATTTAATCTGATTATATTAAGTAGCAATGTATTTATGTTGTTACATGATCATCTTTTAAAAACAGCAACTGTCAAATTTGAAGTCAACTTCAAAAACTTGAACTCTGCCTTTTGTGGTATTTTAATGCCTGATCTTTTTGTACCAATAACCTCATCACAGATGTTGCCCGCAGTAAACACAAAGCTTTTTTAATGTTGTAGTAATTGAAATAAAACTGGTTGATGTTTTCCTCAAATCCAGATACTATGAGAGTAATATTAAAGTATAATTTTAAATTTGAAACGTCCTCTGACGTGTGTCTTGTGTCTGTTGTATCTATAGTGTAAAAGAGCAGGTTTTGAATTGAGCTGAGTATAGCTGTCGGGTCTAACACTGTTTCTTACTGCAAAACAAGGTTCTCGCCCTCTCCTTCTCCGTTTTCTTATTTCACAACATCGAAAGCCAACTCTGAAGAGAATAAGGCAGTTTTAGATGATGTTTAGAGAACAGATCAAATCAAGGTCTCTCTTTATGGTACAGAGGTTATGGCACACGTTTCTCAGTGAAAATTTATTCGCTGGTAGTGAATTATTAAAAAATGAATCAGAGTGTCTTGTTGCTACCAGCCTTTGGTAGCAAGACAACCATATTCCTACTGTCGGGGTGAAAATGTTATTTATTATGTGAAGTTGTAGGAAGTTATGTAAGGACTTAGGGTTTGATTTGGTGGGGTTTGGGGATTTTTTTGGTTGTTTTTTTTTTTCATTTTCCCATGTCATCTTCCTTTCCAGCCTGAGGGTATTATCTTTTGATGACGCTGTTTACTTCTGTGCATTTTGCTAGCTTTCCAGTGCCTGCCTTTCAGGGAAACAAGGATTATTAAAGCAGTCATTTTAAGAGCTTGCACAATTCAAGTAACACCCATTAAGTCCTTTAATGACTTTTACAAGTATGAATCTTTGAAGCATCTCTGGGAAATGAGGAGTGACAGAGAATACTGCTAGCCTAGTATCCATTAAAAAATCAGAAGCACAGGGAGTTTAAACTACTTGTTCAAAGCCACATGAACTAATCAGTGGTAGTACATAACTGAAAGATGGATCTTCAGATCTCTAGACTTATTTTCTGACTGGTGTTGGAGCAGTTTTGCTCTTAACCATTATGGTGATCCTGATGGCTAGACAATGTGGGAGACTGGAGGTAATAAAATCCAAAGCAAGTTTGAGGAGGTTGTTCATCTGAATTGAGGAAGTTTAAGCACACAAATAATTTTTATTCCTGGAAAATACTTCTGATTTATTCATGTAATGTATGTAAAATTTGATTTACAAAGGACATCTTTTCCCCTTAAATCAGGGCAATATGTACATTGCTGACTGAAGGTTAAATATCTGATTGTAATGTGTTCTCTAGCAGGTTCAGACAAGAATCTGGTGGTCTTTCCCTGACAAATGGAGAACTATTTCCAAGCAGAGGCATATAACCTCGATAAGGTTTTAGATGAATTTGAGCAAAACGAAGGTGAGTCATTTTCAACAAGATTGTAGCTACACGTTAGATGTATTCTACAGAGAAAACCATTGAAGAGGGAGAGATCTGTGATACCCTTTTTGGTTTTGAGTTGCAAGTTAATCTCAGAATTTGCAGAAAACATCTGTTAATTTTGCATGGTGTCTTCGGTATTTGTTGATAATATTCTCTTCGGTTTCCATTAATCTTTTTTACTTTTTAACAATTTCTCACTCTTTTAATAGAAAATCTTCCATATACTTTTTAAAGAAAGGTTTTGTAAAGCTTAATCTCAGTGGCAAGATTTTAATCATTTAGTTTAAACAAATTAGGCAAAACTTATTTTAAGCATCTTTTGCAGTTTTGGGATACTCAAGCATAGAAATGTTTTATTTTGTCACATAAATCATATAATGAAACTTATAATATATGAAGTATTAATTTTTTTGCTTAGTCTAATTGTTATTCTTTTCTGTCAGGGAAGTTGAACGTTTTATGGGAGCGGTAATCTTTCGAGGCATTTTGTAGCTGTCTAAAGTATATGAATCAGTCGTTTAAAGTTGCTTGTGTAAATTCAACCTGATACTAATTGGTGTAGCTCTAAAATTCTTGAGTTCCAGAAACATTATGTGATTACACTACTAATGGTTGATCAGGGATGTTAGTTATGGCAGATGTGGTTTACTGTTGTGCCCATTTTTGAACATACCTACATTTATATTTGGAGGCACTCTAATGCAACAGAGTTAACAGAACCTGTAGCCTTAATAGGCAGTAAGTTCTCTTATTTAAACACTTTTTCAGATGCCGCTGTTTCACCTACACTATTGGGTGCAAAGTGGAATCAGATTCTAGATCCGCCTTCTTGTCGTCTGTCATTTAACCCAACCGTGGCCAATGTGAATGAAACTACAACTCCTAGTGAATGTCAACAGAGATTAAAGTCTTTCTCCTTGTCTCATTCAGTGACTACACCAACAGGAGGAGAGGATCACTGTGCTAATGGAAAGGATTTTAGCATAAGCCCAGAGGCCCCAGCCATGTGGATTGATGATCAGGCAACAGCCGACGATCAATTGATTAAAAGAAATAATAATCGGGATGATCAGTGTAACACTGTGGAAACAGGAGAAAAGAAATGTGGAAATATAGCTTGCTTGCCAGAGGAGAAAAATGTATTAGTGGTGGCAGTCATGCATAACTGTGACAGAAGAACACTACAAAGTGGCGATTTGCTGGATTGTAAAAATTACAACAGTCAATCCCTAATGGACACTATTAGCTTTACACTGGATAATGAAAACCGACAGAGTGATCAGTTTAGCGTTACTGTAAATGGATCCACAGAAAAAGACACAGATACAGAAAAGCAAGTACATAGGCTGTGCACTGAAGATGACTCTATCAGTCATTTGATTAATGCTTCTTCTGAAAGCCTCACCGTTGCATGCCCCTCCTCTCGCTTAAAGGATGGTTTTAATATGAGTAAAGATTCACTGTTTTCAGAAGCTACAACTGCAGGGATTAATGCAGTGACTCTCTTGCAGAGACCGGCCGATGGTACCGCTAAAATGCAAGAAAACTGTATATCAGTTGAAAATTTTGCTAGTAAAGCCATTCCTCAGAGAACGGATCTAGAAGCTAAAAAGTCTTCTTCTGGTTCTAGTAATGGAAGCTTAATCGTAGAACAGGAAAGAACCCAACAGTTACAGTCTAGGCTCTCTGGGCTCACTGAAACTTGTCAACCTAACGTGACTGGAAGTAGCAATTGCAAGGAACGTGTTACAGAACATTTTGCCCCTGAGGATGTTAGTGCCACTGAAAGCGAAGTCATTGAATGTGATAAAAATCTTGGCACAACAGAATTGCTCAGCATGGCAGAGTGTTGCCCTGAATCTCAGGAGATGACTAATTGGGAACTGACTAAGTTGAATGAGATGAATAATAAGCAAACTCTGGGAGAGAATGAAAGACTTTTGCAGACGAAACAGCCTGATGAGGCATGTAGTAATAGTAAAGAAGGTGGAGATGGGATGATGGAGGCAGGCATAGACTTAAAAGGAACTGGTATAGATGAGCTTGAAGGGTCCAGTCTCTCTGATGTGATGGCTACATCAGCAGCAAGCTCTCTGTCTAATGGTTGTGATTCCTATGGAATGCAGAACCCAGTTGTTGCTCATGTTCCAAAGACTTTACCCTCCAAGGAAGACTCGGTAACAGAGGAAAAGGAGATAGAGGAGAGCAAGTCAGAATGTTACGCTAATGTTTATGAACAGAGAGGAAATGAGACCTTAGAAGGGAGCGGTCTTATTTTAAACAGCACAGGTGACCACATAAAGAAAAATTATTTACATAATCTTTGTAGTCAGGTTTCATCCATGCAAGGGCAAACTTCACCAAAACCAGTGACTAATCTGCAATCTATCAGTGTTCCTTTTGGTGGTGCAAGACCTAAACAACCTACGAATCTTAAACTGCAGATTCCGAAGCCATTATCGGACCACTTACAAAATGATCTTGTTCCCCCAAATTGTGGAGGTAATAGTAAAAACAAAAATGTCTTTGGTAAGACACAATTAGGGGATACAGCAGACGCGTTTCCTGGTGAAACATCTTTAAATGCTTCTGTTACTGATAGTAACGGGGAACATTTGGAAGAGTATGAATCTGGAGTCTCTACTAGTCCGTGCCTTGCAACAGCCCCAGATAGTCCAGATAATGATCTCAGAGCTGGTCAGTTTGGAGCTCCAGCCAGAAAGCCTTTTACGACTTTGGGTGAGGTGGCTCCAGTTTGGGTTCCAGATTCTCAAGCACCAAACTGTATGAAATGTGAGGCCAGATTTACATTCACCAAAAGAAGGCATCATTGCAGAGCTTGTGGGAAGGTAAGTTCGTATTTTGTGAGTAAGCTCAAAGCTTACCCCCTTTTTTTTTCCCCCCCCGATACCACATAAAATCAAATCAGAGGACTTCCTAAGCCACTGGCTCTGTTTACCTGTTACATCTCTTCCTAAAAAGCTGTGTTTGATTTGTGAAGGAAAAAAAGGAGTTTCTAAGCTCTAATCTATTCAAGGTTCTAATAGAAAATAACTAATTGTTATTTATAACTGAAAGAATTATTAGCTTGTATGAGCAGTGTATTTGTTGATTGCAATAATCAACATCATTGGATTCGTGTAGAACTGCTATAAAATGGCTAAGTGCAAGAAACTAGTTTTCAGAAATTACTGCATCAGTAATCCCATTAAAGACACTGAAGCATATTGATGGGAATTGGAAGTGTGCTGTTGAATTGATAACATACCTACTGGTTTAGATAGCTGATCAACTCTGTTCTTTTAAGTCTTCTTTACTAATTTTTCACATATTGCTTGCATCATTTTAAAGAATATACATTAGCTCCTGCAAAAAATATAGTAAATTATCTGTAACCTGATATATGTACACACGGTGAGAAATTTTGTAATGAAGACAACTAAAACATAATTTCTGTATAATTTCGTGTTGTGTAAGAAATCTTTTACTGGTGACTTCTTTTTTGGAAGTTTTATATATCTGCCATATGGGTCAACACAAATTCTTATGTGGCAAGTTTATGGTAAATAATTAGGTTGTAAAGTATTTCCAAGTATCTTGTTCCTGAAATACAAATCAGTGGCACATGGGAAGTAGGAACTTAAGAAAAAATATGATGATTCAAAAGCAGTAAACTAACGTTCTTGTAATGAATATTTTTAAGATTAAAAGAAATATTAAAACTCACTAAAAACTAGAGTAAAAGTAACTTTGGTTCATTTAGGCCTTATCCAAAGGTTTCTAAGTGGATTGAAACACCTCCTGACTGCTATGGGTGATATCTTTTGCTACCAGAAGAGTGCAAGGAATGACCTGAATAAAGGACCTAAAAAAAGCAAATATAGAATCATAGAATGGTTTGGGTTGGAAGGGACCTTAAAGCTCATCCAGTCCCAACCCCCCTGCCATCAGCAGGGACACCTTCCACTAGATCAGGTTGCTCAAAGCCTCATCCAGCCTGGCCTTAAACACTTCCAGGGAGGGGGCATCTACAACTTCCTTGGGCAACCTGTTCCAGTGTCTGACCACCCTCACAGTGACATATATCTGGAAAGCTCAAACCCTTATGCCACCTGTTTCTGGAAGCAGCCTAGCAGAAAACCCATTTGCCCCTTTAGTAATCAAAAATGCGTAGCACTCAGTCTCTTCCCACATAAGTAGATTTTACTCAAATTTGATTTTGAGGCATCTTTCCCAGGACCCTTTTGAAAGCTAAGGAGATTTTCTTTGTGCACTGGTCCAGGCCTTCCAGTTGCTTGCTTCTGCCCATCCTCTTGTGGGCTGGTTGCAGTAGAATTCCTGATGTGGAGGTAGTAACCGCAGGCGATCAATAAACATCACATGAGGCACATGCCTACATTTGTGTACCTTTTGGTTAATATCAAAGGGCTCAGTCTCTTTCTCACTGCAGTTAAGGAGAATCAGTAAGGCATATGAGTTAAAAGAATATTTAGCATTTTAGCTCTGAGGTATTAGCTGTCAGTTATTTAGGTCATGCTTTTGGTTTTTATTAGTTTAACAAATATGACTACAATTTTCATTTACAGTAATGTGTTCTACTTACTTTGTTCATTGTTTGGATTTCATTGCTTCCCTGTAATGACTTGAAGCCCTGAATTGCACAAATGAGAAGCAGAAAATGAAAATATCTGTAAACAAAATGGATAAAACATGCCCAGATAGAGCAAGGCCAAAAAATGTAGTGTGGGGTTTGGGTTTTTTTTTCTTTTTTTAAAAAAAAACCTGAAACTACTGAAGACAAACCTTGAGAAGAACAACCAGCATTGTTTTGGATGATATGTGTCGAATGGGTAAAACAAAAGCTCCCCTGCTCTGTAGACAAACTTGTTTTTCAGATGTGAAAAATACATCATGTATTAGTATTTAATATTGTCAGAATGTTCTTACAATAATCCTCTAGAAGCTTTTGTTGGCTAATGTTATCTGGGCCAAATTTGCCCCCGTGCAGTCAAAAGATGTGGTAGAAAATTCTGTTTTTTCATGCCTTCCTGTGTTTTTTTCTCTTAAAAAAAAAAAAAACAAACAAAAAAACCCAACCACTCATTAATAAATGCTAAGAATCATTAAAAGTCAAATAATACTTAGCACTTACTGCAAATTGCTTTACAACACTTAATTCCTGTAATGATTCCGGGAGAAAAGAGACTGAAGGCTTTGATGGGCAAGCTCTGATGAATCAAGCTGTAGTGGCTTGAGACATTGCTGTTCTCTGCTTTCTACTCTTGCTTTCTGCTTCAGATGACCATCCCCAGAGCAACTCATAACAAGGGGTGATGGCTTTAAACTGGAAGAGGGGAGGTTTAGATTAGACATTAGGAAGAAATTCTTTCCTGTGAGGATGGTGAGACACTGGCCCAGGTTGCCCAGAGAAGGTGTGGCTGCTCCTCCCTGGAAGTGTTTAAGGCCAGGTTGGATGAGGCTTTGAACAACCTGGTCTAGTGGAAGGTGTCCCTGCTGGTGGCAGGGGGGTTGGAACTGGGTGATCTTTAAGGTCCCTTCCAACCCAAACCAGTCTGTGATTCTACGACCATGTGCCTGTGGTGTAGGTAACTACTGAATCACAGTGACACATCCACTGTTTCTATTACATGTATGAGTCTCACCTGAAGAACTGGGGAGACGGTCCCTTCAGCTCTTACAATTAATTGTTTCTAGGGGAAATAATGGGACTAAATATTTTTGAACACAAGCTTTATCACAACAGTTTCTTTTTAAGCTTTATTAGCATCAGGACAAATGATTATAATAGGGGTGAATGTATCTGTTTCATCTGGGAATTAAAATTGCATTTAAAAATAGTTGAGTGGCACCTGGGAAGTCTGTCTCAGTTTTTAATTTCAGAATAATAATGGCAAAATGAATGGAAGATATGAATGTCAGAGGAGTGGTAGAAAGTAATACACTTACAGTAAATTTTGAATTAAGAGCTTGAAGAATGTGTGTGAACACATTCCTACATTTTATCCTATGTATCTGTGTATTTTGTATTGTCAGATGGAACAATCATCCTTGATAGGAAAACCAGAAAATTTGTATGTCATCTTTTTACTGACAACCAAAACTATACTTTCCTATTAAAATATTAAAAAGTCACCAAAGCCCCTGGCAACTAAGGCTTTAACAGCTCTCATGAACCTGAAACCCTTAGTAACATAAACACTGCTATGACACCTCTGTGTTATTTTCTTATAGCATGATATGCTGAGATAATGACTTGGTGATTGTTAATAACAGGACTGAATTGTCGGTTGCGCTGGGTTGTGTTCTTCCTCTGCATTTACTACGGTTAGAAAGCTGATGCAGCCTAAGAGAGGAGATGTTGATGTTCTGTTATTGCTTCTGTTTTCTCTTCTAATATTTAGGTGGTTGCATTTGGGAGCTTTACTGAATGCACAATGTGTGGTTTGATAAAGGGTCCTAAATGAGATATTAATTTGTGTTGGTCCTTCATTTATTGTTGAAGACATTGATTTTTCCATGTTCAATACTGAACTTCTGACTGGAAGTTTATCCCAGAGAACTGAAATTATGTCAAATGTCTCTAAAATATACTGTGATGTTGTTATTAATATTCCCTAGAATGCTTGCAAATTGGGTTCAAGTGTAAATGCAGAAATCAGTCTTTTAAAGTACAATAGCTTTTTTCTTAAAAAAAAAAGATTTTAACATATGCAAAAGAGTTGTTTTTATTTTTGCATGAAAATGCCAGTGTGTACACACTTACATTTGTTTTTGAAACATTTAAGTTGACATAATTAGGAATGTTAAAACTGGTTGGAATGAGACAGGGTGAGCTCTTTCTTCACATTCAGTTTTCAGCTCTCGTGGTGAACTCAGAGTTATTTTATATGGATTTATTTTAAACCCTTGCCACTAAAAGACTGCAAAGGTAACAGGCTGCAAAGTGGTCGTAATTTGGTGTAATCTTTAACTTGGTTGAAATCTATTTAGGCTTACATATATTTTTATATGAGAATCCTATGTAGTTTCTTGTCTATATTACAGAAATACTACTGCTGAAGTGGTGATGGAATATTTTTTTGGATTAAGAAAGTATTACAGATCATAATAATGCAAAGTGAATTGTAGATATAATATCCACCTATAATTAAAACCTGAAATTCTCTCTTGATATCTGAACTCATTTGTTAGGTAGCTGGTGCTGTTTCTAGATTTCCTGAGTGTGACGTTTACCTTTTTGCATAAAATGAGTATTTATAAGTATCTTCACATCACTTGAACAATAACCCTGAGGAAATACTGTTTTTTAAAATGAATAAATTATTATTGTTTAAAACAAATAAGAAATCATTAGGGCATCCTGATTTGTCTGTTCTGCAGGATTTTGAGATTGCAATTGCTGTTGTAGGATTAGATCTGCATGCAAGTGTTTGTTTTGATGCACAAGCCATGCTCATGTTTTATGGTTTTGCTTATCTGGAGGAAGCCTCAAGACTGTTTCCTGCCCAGGACTGTTTGGGGAGTTGTTAGAGCTGGTTCAGGTGAGAAGCACTAGCAATGCAACTGCATCTCCGCAGCAGGTTGTCCTCCCGGGGATTTTGCACCGGGTCCCCCCTTAGCAGCCAGTGTGCGTAAAATGCAGTTCCTGATTTCTCTCTGGTGTTGTGATGCTGTAGTGTTTGTAATCATGTAAATATGAGCGAGGTTTTTTTTATATGTATAAATGGAGCAAGATTTTCTTGTAGTACCGATGTCATTCAGCTTTTTTAAATGTCTTGTTTTAGATGTTGAACACTTAAATCACTGTTCATTTAAGTCTCAACTGAGGAATAGCATGTAATATATGATGAGATTAGATAGCTAGAGTTGCTAATATTGATGAATTACACTGCTGGAAATAAAAATGACCTGTTTGTATTATTCTCTGCCGTAGCAATCTCTATGTATAGAAAACTTGTGCATTTAAACATAGTCGATCCTAGAAAGTACTCATGCTTTTTCTAAAACTGACATTAATTCCCAAATTGTTAATTCTATTAGTGATTGTAAAGCAGTAGGAATTTATTAACCCATTGCCATTTATGCCAAACATATTTTAAAATAACACCACAGTGCAGTATCAGGACAACGTGCATTTGTGTGTCCACATAATACTGCTTCATCAGGATTAGTAGGAAAGACGCCCTGGGCAGGTATTAGTCACTATGGCTTTAATGGGAAAATACTGATAATTTACCTACTTATTTTGCATGTCTAGAGCTTTACAGATATTGTCTGAATTCATCAGTTCATCAGATATTTTTGAACAACACTTAAGTTGTTTCCCCTTTGGTTCCAGGTTTTTTGCGCAGCATGTTGTAGCCTGAAGTGCAAGTTGCTGTACATGGATCGAAAGGAAGCTAGAGTGTGTGTAATCTGCCATTCAGTACTAATGAATGGTAAGTGGAAAGAGAATCTGAGATGCAGCACTTCACTTGCTTTGTGTTGAGCTGCAGTGATGCTGGTTTTTTTTTAAAAAAAAAAACAGAATCAAAATACTGTACTTGTATGGGTAAGTATTCTAAAAGAGCAAAGACCCTTGAGAGATCAGTGTAGAATCCCTGTGGAGAGTGGGGATTCCTAAACTAAACACAATTAACAAAAGGCAAAAACTGGTAAGGTTGCAATGAGTTTGAAAGCTTTCATTTGTTAGTGCTACACCAGGATTGCAGAAACTGTGATTTTTTTATGGTTTCTTTGGGTTTTTGTTTTTAATTTAGGAGCCTACTGTCTGTCCTTTGATGCCTAAGTAGATAACCTGTAACACTTTTGTATGTGTTGCCAAAGAGGAGAGCAATGCAGTTGTACCTCTTCTAGATTATGCAGAATAGGAAATTGGGAGAGTAGTATTTATCCACAAATTAATCCAACTCTTCTTCCTCCTTAACTGCTTGGTGCTGAAGTAGGAGGTTTTGCATAAAAATCTGTCCACAAATTTGGAAAACTGAGTTTGGATTATTGCTTTGGGCACATTACTGGAGAGTCTGTCAAACCCAGGATGGTGCTGTGGCTAAAAGCCTGCTGTGAACATGAGACATATGAAAGAGGTCACAAGTAGTTGTGAAGGTAACAAGTAGAACAAACAAGAAGTTATATTACCTCTGCTTGGTGTAAGGAAAGACTGTTTGGTTTTGACCAAAGGGCTGTGGAATCTATTTTGTATTTTATCCTTTATAGTATTAACACTTCATGTATGTGCTAAAAATATGGGCAAACACAGAGTATTCTTCCCACTATACCTTGAGGTCTCTAAAAATTCCTAGAACTTCCTGCACTGGCAGTTAACCTTTGAGTGAGTATGTTATCCAGTTGACTTATGTCCATGACACTGAGACAGCTGTTGCTGAAAGATTCAATATTCAATTTTTATATCTTGAACTGAGAAGGTAGAAAAATCGGATTAGGTTGAGAGAGGATCAATGTGAGTGCTTAAATAATGAGAAAACCTGTCTCATCATGAGAAGTTTCAGGCACTCTGGTTTATTAATGGAAAGGTGAATGGGTGACTTGATCTCAAGGTATAAATATGTGTCTGGATAACTCCAGTTTGATGACAGAAGTTACTTCAATTGTAGAGGAAGGTCTGACAGGTGCACTCAAACATGTATAGATAGAATGAGAAGTCAGAGAAAATTAAAGTTCTAAATGCAAACTTTTAACCATTAGGGTAACTAACTATCCTGATAATTATTAGACAGTTATAATGAAATCTCTATTGCTGCAAAAGTTTAGGTAAACTTTGGAGACTTTGATAAAATATTGCTGTTGTAGTTTTAGCCAAGAAATAGTTAGGAAAATTCTGTTTTACATCAGCATTCAGACAAGGTAATTGTGATGGTATCTTTTCATGTTACTGTATAGTAGATTATTTGGGCTGCTGTTTTCAGAAAGTTCTGTTAATTTGTCGAGCAACTAGAAGCTCATAGCATTATTTTTTCTCCAAAGAAGTTCGGTATTATGCAGATTCAGTTGAAAGTAACGGAGTGCTTAGTCTTGAGCATCCAAAATAAGTAGACAGCTTTTGTTATTAAACAGGAATAATTTTTTTTCTGTTTCAAAAAGATTAAAGATTAATCAGTGTGCAGTAGTAGGTTTTAATTATTAATAATTCTTTACTGTAGGACAAATGTGTAAGGTGACAGGAAATTGTAGGTTGTAGTATCTAGAAATTAAAAACTGAGTCCTGATGACGTTGAAGGGGTGCTAAAATACTATATTTTGAAGTGGAGGAATTAACACATTTCAAGGTGTACAAGAACAAGGAATTACACATACACCTGGCAAAAGACAGCTGGCTCCTTTTGGTGGTGAGTAGGATTTGTTTTCATCTGGGGGAAGGGACGAATCTGAAAATATTTCAGTTGAAACCAGAAGTGTTCTTGTAAAAAGGCACAATAAAATTGATCATATTATAATGATTTCCTTTTAAAAGCCTTTCTGTCCTGTTGCCAGGATGGATGCACATTAATGGCAGCGATCACTGACACCACTGCTTGGTTTATTATAGGGAGGGAGCTGCCTGCATACTTAGGGGCACTTGCCCTGGGGCTACCTCTTTCTGTCCCTGCTGCAGTGCTTTGTGATGATGCTTTTGGTTACTGGTTAGTTAACCTGTAGCCTGATCTTATCTGATCCCTCCTGCTCCTTGCAGTTTCTTTGTTGGTACAGTTTGGGTTTTTTTTCCACTCAGTGCAGCAGGTTAAGCATTAATCTTTGCACAGTCTTGGAACCGGGGGTAGGAATTGCACTTTTAAAGTAGTTATTTCCTTTGGTTGCTCGATATCTGGTTTGTGTTTCACTGAGGTGTGGGGGGAAGGGCTGTATGTTTTTGGCACTTTTCCATGGCCAGGCTATATGTTTAATAAGTTTCCAATTCTATTTTTACTGTATTTTCAATTGGTAGATATGCTGAGTTGGCACTTTGCTTGATTTAGAGAGGGCTTTAAAAATGTTCTTTTACCATGCTATGACTTTTCTAATAAAGGGATCCTAGAGATGTAACTTTTCATTGTGCATTTTAACACTTCCTTCTTTCAGGACCTGTACTCTAAATGAATACAGAATTGCTGTTAAAAAAATACTTCAATTTAATTAATTGTCTCAAATGGAAATGTCAATACCTTTTCCATTGGCAGGCATTTCACCCTTTTGGTTTTGCAGGTTGATGGGAGGAAGCAGGAGGGGTTTATGTTCTGCTGGGTTATATTTGGGTTTTTTTGGTCTTGTTATTTTCACCTTGGTTTTCTGACAATTCATAGCCAAAGGAACCCAAAGATGTACACAATTTATTCAGGCTTTATAGCTGCTCTGAGAGTTTAGGTGGCATGATGTTTATGCCTGACTAGAGGAATGCATTTATTTGTAACACACTAGTATGATTGAAGGTGCAGGCACACATATTAATTTTCTGGTACCTTCCATAGCTACAAGCCTTCCTTACAGATGAAAAAAAAGCAGTACTGTGGAGATACAGTCTGTTTCACTAGCTAGAGGAGAGATTTCCTTGTGATGGATGTTGTTGACAAAGAAGTTTTATGTGTTTTTGTTTGGGCAGTTGAATTAAGGCACAAGTCATGCCTTCAGAATTAATAGCGTAAGTTTTTTAATATAGGTAAGAATAGAAGTTCTTGATCTGTACTGATCTGCCCTGGATATAAAGAAATGCAAGATGCTTTTTCTCATATACAAAAGATAAATCTGCTCAAGTGTGCTGTAGGTTATAAAACATTTGTAATAGGAATATCCATCTGTCCATACAGTGTGATGAATACACATATATATAAGAATTGAGTGTTTTCAGTTAAATCTTTGAAGGGAAAACAAAATGAAGCATGAGAAACTAAGCATCATTCAGGTCAAAGTGTATTGTTATAATTTTCAGGTAAATATTTCTCTGTGAACCGATGTTTTTATTTCACAGGAGCAGTGCTGTTTCTCCTCTTGCTATGGATTTCCTTGCTTAATTACAGTCTCCTGGGCTTTTTAATCAAGGAAGAGATATAGTCTTTGGAAGGTGTCAGGGTCCATACCTACTGTAGCTTAGAACTTAACACAGTGTTTTGGAGTGTTAGATACCTTTCTCTGTGTTCATGTTTCTTATTCTTTGTTTGCTTTAGCTCAAGCCTGGGAGAACATGATGAGTGCCTCAAGCCAGAGTCCTAACCCTAACAATCCTGAATACTGTTCTACTATCCCTCCTTTGCAGCAGGCTCAGGCCTCGGGTGCCCTGAGCTCTCCGCCTCCCACTGTCATGGTACCTGTGGGAGTTTTAAAGCATCCTGGAGCAGAAGGTAAGAGTATTTATTTTTTCTTTCAGTTTACCTGTGGTAAGAATTTGGAAAGAATATCTGCACTTCATCCATTCCAAATACCCTAGCTAATGCCAGTTGTGATATTCCAGCCCTTGATAGGGTCATCAGGTTTTTAAGGACAAGTAAACTATTCTCAGCAGATGTGTTTGTACGTGGTGCTGCCATAGGGAATGCACTAGGTGATGTATTAAGTCCCTTCCAGTCCACGTTTCTCTATGGATTATTTTTTTCCATTTTGCTCTTCTGTACTCAAATTTTCCAGTCAATGTTGCTGGGAGATCTTAAATCCTATTTTTCAATGTTCTCTCTAGTGGCTCAACCTAGAGAACAAAGGCGTGTTTGGTTTGCTGATGGGATATTACCCAATGGAGAAGTTGCTGATGCAGCAAAACTGACAGTGGCTGGGACAACTTCCACAGGAACCTTAGCAGTGTCGCATGATCCATCAAAGCCCGTGACCAACAACACTTTATCGGCAGAAGTAAGGAAGTGTTGTGCTATTCAGTGCTAAAAATACCATGCTTGCTTTGGTTCTAAGACTTACCTAGGAAATCTCTTGAGGCTTGTCTTAGTATGTTGTATAGCAAGTGTCCTCATTTATTTTAATGTTTGTAGAGTGCTGAAACAACTGTATATTTTGAACTGAAATGAACTATTATGGGGCAGAGCACTAAGCAATGTTGTAAGTCTGTGTGCTAGATGGCTTCCAAGTGTTTGGCTGTACAGCCTGTGTATGAAGGATATTTGTGTAATGCATGTTTTAAAAAAGTTGAGTCATGGTCAGTGAAGAGTTTGAAACAATAAGATTGTCATAGCATGAAGGAGAAAAATGCTTTGTTTGACACTTCTCATAAAATGATGTATGCAGGAAAGTGCAGATATAATCTAACAATGTTAAATCCACCATACCCCATGTGAGTGGAACTGAAACTTAGCAACAAGTTCAGATGGGCATAGGTGCATTTAGACTTTGTAAAGAAATAGGTATGTGTGGTGCTAGAGAAGGGAGGTGCAGTCTCTGTCTAAGCAGACTTTTTAGTAATGGTTCACATACAGGAGTCATCTCATGATCATCTGTTGTTAAAGAGCCAGATTACTTGGTGCTTCTGGGTCTCCAGCAGACAGAGTTCTTCACCTACATCTAGTAATCTAGTCAGCCAGCTCTTACATTTTTATTATTATTACTTTTGTAATGTTGTCCTTTCTTGTTGTTTGCTTCCTGTAGACTGATAACGTTTCTGTATTCTCGGGAAATATCACTCAGGTTGGCAGTCCTGTTGGCAGTGCAATGAATCTAATTCCTGAAGATGGTCTTCCTCCAATTCTCATCTCCACTGGAGTAAAAGGAGGTGAGAGTATACTTTGGCATCTAGCTTGCATGCTTACCAGTTGCAATTAACCTAATATTTACTGTACTTAATTTAAAAATAAGATGCTGGCAATATGCTGAGTATTTGAAGAAATTCACAGTAAGTACCCGTGGCTGAATGTTGTGACACTTACTCGCACCGTTGGTCCTTATTAGCATCCAGGAAGAACCCCATCTTGCAGTGAGATTACTGTAAGAAGTAAAACACAATGCAAAAAGAAAATTAACTTCAGTCCAGAAATATGTGCTAATTTCTTCACTAATCGGACTATGGGGAATGTTTCACACAGAGATACATTTTAATTAGCCTTATGAATATTCATGCTTCCCTTCTCTGAAATTCTCTTGGAACATCCACTCTGTCTGAGGCATCTCCGAGCACTGCATTCAACAGCACTGTTGCGCATCTTGGCCCGCAGTGAAGCTTTCAGTAATTGTGCTGTCCCCTCCCAGAGTATCCAAATGGAGGAGGATTCAGAAAATTAAAAACTAATTTTGAAAAGGTTAAAAATGTATATATTTGTTTATCTGACAAATGCTTTCCACAATCTGATGCATGACATGCTTTAATACATTCCTGGGATTAACTTATTTTTTCATCTGATTTTTTGATTTCTAGGAAATATTTTACTGATACAGTGTATTTCTAGTGTTAAGATGGAAGTAACCTTTTATTGCGGGATGGTGTCAAAACCAAAATGTGATCAGCATTTACTTTCAAAACAAATCTGTTCCATCCTGTGTTAGCTGTTCATGGGGGTGCCTGATTATTCTGTCTCTTCCACAGAAAAGGAGTGAAACCACAGTATACTTTTCAGCTTTTATATAGATAACCTCACATAAATCGTATTTTGTATGCTAAGTTGGTTTTGTTACATATGCTGTCACATACTGGGTTTTCTTTGCAGCATTTTACTTCTGATATTCTAATTCTATTTAAAAAGATTTCAAAAACATTTTTCACACTAGAAAGCAAAATTACCTTTCTTTCTCGATAATTTTAGCTAGAAAGTTAACACATTTCTTTCAAAATATTTTTTCATTAGCGTAATTATTTTTTGTTAAAACTTAAATGCAGAGTAAATTATAATCGCATGGATGAAAAATTCTAATTTGCTAATCATCTAGGTCTAATCATAGAGGGCCTCTGCATGTAGACATCTTTGAAGTTTCATGTTGGGATTCATTTTACACTGGGTTAAGACTTGCTATGTTTTATAAAAAATGTTGTTTTATATCGTGTTCCCCCCTTTGTTATTTTCCTAGTAGCTAATGCCCAGAAAGTGTAAGTTATGTGACATAGGGAGAGACCATGTGTTGGTGTGTGTAGTCCAGGACTGATGTTCTTGTGCTTTACTGTGTTATAAATACCAATTGTTAACTTCTTTGTCATCTGAGATTTCAGTTGACATGCTGACACATTTCTCAATTTGATTTCCATTTTCTCCTCCAGTTGATACAAAAAAAAAATTGATTTATAAAACAAGCTGCACTTTTCTAAGGGATGTACAGGGGTTATGCACGTAAATGCTATTGAAGTTTGAAAATACCAGCCTAGGAAACAATCAGTCAAGCCAGCGATACTTAAATAATTTTTTTTAAAAGGTCAAAAACCCAAAAAGCCTGAGATTTGGGGTTATTTGATTATAATATAGAAATCTAACAGTAAGTTAAGGACTTCATTGTGTGTTGATTTGTTTCTTTCATAGACTATGCTGTAGAAGAGAGACCTTCTCAGATCTCTGTCATGCAGCAGCTGGAGGATGGTGGCCCTGACCCTCTTGTATTTGTTTTAAATGCTAATTTGCTGTCCATGGTAAAAATAGTAAATTGTAAGTTTTTATGATTAAATAAGTCTTGTGGTATGAGAGGGGAAATGTTATATATATTGTTAGCGGGAACAGCAGCCTTTTCACTTGGTAGGTTAGTCTCTTAAGATGTGCATGGATTGAAAACTTTGTACTTAGCCATATTAAGTTAAATTACAAAAGGCTCTTTTCTAGTGCTTTAGACATCAACACAGGTAATTTCATATTGAAAATATAAACTAGACTGATAGAGCCTCCAGTCTCAGGTTTGGAGATCAGTGTCTCCTGTCCAGCTTGGTAGGTAAAGGTATTTTATCACTTGTTCTGCCTTTGGTTGCTTAACTCATTTCTCTGTCATCCCATTCTGGAAAAAGCAGATAGGATCCCATAGTAATTCACAGGTTCCATTCTGTCCTTTTCTATACTGTGCATTTGTGTGCATGTGTGTGTGTGTACATGTGCTGAGGGAGGGAGGAATGAATGGGGAGGCACAGAGATGGCTTCTCTTATTAGTACCTCAGTTGATCTCTGCTGGACAAGAAAACGTTATTTAAGAAACTGAGGACAGGTTTGCAGTGAAATCTTTTGGTTCTGTGAAAAGTCCATACAATAAATTAAGATGTTATTTATAAACCTTTCAGCATCTGGGTAGATAGCAGTACAATTTTTTACATATGTATGAAAATGTCATTAGCATGCATATCTATACATACATATATTGTAGTTTAACCCCAGCTAGCAACTAAGCACAACACAGCTGCTTACCCAGGGGGATAGGGAGGAGAATAGGGAAAAAGAAACCAAATTAATGGGTTGAGATAAGAACAGTTTAATAATTGAAATAAAATAAAATAAAAATAGTAATAATAGTAATGAAAAGAAAGATAACAAAAAGAGAGAAATAAAATCCAAGAAAAAAACCCCAAGTGATGCACAGTGCAATTACTCACCACCTGCTGACAGATGCCCAGCCAGTCCTCCCGCAGCAATTGGCCCCTCCTGGCCAACTGTCCCCAGTTTATATACTGAGCATGATGCCCTGTGGTATGGAATATCTCTTTGATCAGTTTGGGTCAGCTGTCCTGGCCATGCTTCCTCCCAGCTTCTTGTGCACCTGCTTGCTTGCAGAGCATGGGAAACTGAAAAATCCTTGATTTAGGATAAGCACTACTTAGCAACAACTAACTGATGTGTGTGTTATCAACTTTATTCTCATACTGAATTCAAAATTCAGCACTGTACCAGCAACTAGGAAGAAAATTAACTCTGTCCCAGCTGAAACCAGGACAACACATTAGACCAAAGAGTTTATTTCAATAACTTAGTATTCTCAACAAATGAATTGTGGAGCTTAGAGCGTGTGTCATCATTAACATTCATGTGAGGCAGAACAACACAGTGATGTCTCATGAAAACACCTGACATCCAACTATCCATCTTAAGAGATATATTTCACTGTCTGCAACTGGTTTAGCTGTCAGCATCTTGGTATGCACAGCCAACAGCCTGGCCTTTTCCCAGGTTCCTTCATTCCCATTTAAATAATCTCCTTTAATTTGGATACAGAAACCACTGAAAGTCTGTTCTGCGGTGTTAATCCCAGGATCTGACTGGGATTAGTGCTCTGGCTCTTCTTTAGCTGTAAATTGGGAATTACTGAACAGCTTTTGTTTTGGGTGTGTGCTTGCTTGCAAGGTAACAAATTTAGAACCTAGTTTGTCTGTATGACACATATCACAACATGCACTAAAACTGATGGAAAGAGCCGTTTTCCTGTAGTGAAATTTAGGCATATTTTCTGAAATTCTGATCTTCTGTTCTGATACATGTTTTCCTCTCTGCAGATGTGAACAGGAAGTGCTGGTGTTTCACTACAAAAGGCATGCATGCAGTGGGACAGTCAGAGATAGTCATTCTCTTGCAGTGTTTGCCTGATGAGAAGTGTTTGCCTAAGGATATTTTTAACCATTTTGTGCAACTTTACCGGGATGCCTTAGCAGGTAGGAATGCTCTCTGTTAAAAACGGTTTTGGTAGATGATCATATTGGGTTAGATACTCACATTTTTGTCACTTAGCAAATGGCTATTTTTTTTATAAAAGAATATGAAAAGAGAATAAGGATCAAATCTGATAGGGGGCTGAGTTGTTATTGGTTATTAGTATCCAGTGTTATATTCATGTCACCAAATAAAAGTTGTATAGTTGTAATGAGGTACTGGTAACCTGGGGAACTGCTCCAAAGATTTTCCAGCCTTCCTCTGGTTGCCAGCAGATCAAAAAAGTTTGGGCTATAAAGGCCGTGCATAGACTACTCCAGCAATGGAGCAGGAGGACTCTGCCTGTGACAGCCTTGTGTTCAGCAGCCATTGCTGACTGGCTGCTCTGGCTGCTTCTGCTTGGTGCTGGGGTAAGAATTTGAATACAGCTAACATATCTGAAATTAGTACTGGACTTAATTTAGCAGTAAGTGTAGTAGGACACTCAGCAGGGCTCAGGGGTACACTAATGACGTTGCTTCTCATTTTTTTTTCAGCTTGAAGTCAGGGTAGCTTTTTTAAAGATAGAGAAAGAAAATTTTGAGATTCCCTGTGGGTAGTATGTTAAATATCCCCAGGCCAGGTAGTTCAGAAATTTAATTCCCACAGTGTGTGTGTCTATTGCCACGTTATGGAAATACTATCCGTATTACAAAGTCATACAAGTATGTATGTATGTGTGTACCTGTAACAAACTGCAGGGCATCGCAGAAATTTAATTTTGATTTTTAGTATTTTAATTGCAAGACTGTATTGTGTAAGCCTTTACACATTTTACATTTGCTAAGTAAATAGGCTCCGACTTTTAGCTATTGTTGGGCTTCAGAATTCAAAAATTATTGCTTAAGGAAAAAGGCAAGTATTTGGTTCCACTGATTAGAAAATAAAACTTATTTTCCAGAGGTAAAATTGGATCACATTAAAGTTATATACTGAAAATACATTTATGAAGGGTTCTGTGTATCATTTTCATAATTTCATTAAATTGTTGGATTCAGTCATTCCAAAGGCATTGCAAAAGATCTTTGTTTTCTAAAATGTCTTGATACAACAAAGGTCACCTTGTCCAGAGAGGTTGTCAGGTTCTGAATGTACTATTATCACATATCAAAATGGATCTCATGCACACCGAAACCAAATACCTTTCCAAACCTCACTTCATTTGCAATGCTTTATCTGCTAATTGTGGTGTTACTCAGAGTGAAAGAGATATGAAAAATTGTGTGCATGTGTGTGTGTATGTTTGCATATATATATATATACACACACACTGCAGATATAAATCCATATATATATATATATATATACTGCAGATATAAATCCAGCTTGGTGTGTATATTGCAATGAAGTTCTGTGTAATTACACTACAGGAATACATAATTTATAACTCCTACATAATGTATTTGGAATTCTTTTTTTAGTGCTCTAGTGGTAGTAATTTGATATCCTACAATTGCACTAGTGGAAAGAGCTGCTTACTATTGTACAGTTCTCAATCAGAAACCAAATTTCACTGTTTAAGAATTCCACTGTGTAATGTTCTTTCAGTAGGATTCGCTGTGTTTTGTATTTCAGACGTGCAGTAGAAGTTGACAGACACATTGAGGTGCTGGATGATACGAAACCACACTGAAGTTTGTGTGGAACATAGCACCTTGATAAATTCCCATAGCATTCTATAATGCACTTTCTCAATATCCATCTTCTTTTCTTTCCAAGTCACGCGTGTTTGGGAGGGAGAATTATATATTAGCATATTTGCAGCTCTGTCTGTTTTAAACATTATTCAGCCAGAGGGACAGGATACGATGCTGTAGGGGTTTCAGTTTGGTGGCTATAATCCTTCGGAAGTGGTTTGCTGTTGCAGGTGGAGCCACACTTCCAAAATTGTTCATTTCAGAGGTACTGCACCTCTCCTGGTGATTAGATTATAAACATTTAGAGTAAACGAGAATTCCCATTAGAAGTTAGAGACTATTTAAAACCCTGCCTCACAGTTTCATTTTTTCATTATATAATGTATTGGTTTAAATTTATTTTGCCAGCAGGAAGCTGAAATTCTGTGGGTGGTTTTTATTTATCTTCTTTAGTAAATGTTTTCTTAAAAACAGTCATAAAATGACACATAATATTTTTTTTATTGGAATGGAAACAAGAAATACTTTTAGTGATGTTGATTTTGTTTTGGAGTTATTTTGGGTTTCCTGGTTTTGTTTTCAGCTGAAAAATACAGCATTCCCCTTTCGTTTATTTAATTAAAGTCCATATCTATAGTGATTTATTTTTTCATGAATCACATTTATTTACTAGCCCTGCTTGCTCAAGTTTGAATTCTGCGTTCAAGCCGAGAAGCACAAGTTTGTAGGTATTTGTGCCTCTTCCCAGATGTTTCTGCTTCCCTCCGAGGATAACTTTGTTTCTTGAGGCCAACTCCTGTCCTCTGTGCTAGGTATTGCTGTCAGCAGTTTGCAGAGCGTGCTTCTAGCACGGGCAAGTCGTGGCAGCAGAGCCCAGGGCTCAGACCTGCAGGCAGGAGCACTTAATCTGTACACTCAACGCTTTGCAGTTTGTCCTTCAGATTCATCTCCTGTTTCAGCGTGGGTAAGAGGTCAGTCTGGTGCAGCACCGCCCTGAACCTTCGTTAGTGTCATTACGGCAAGTCCTCAACCCCAACCTCATGGTCTGGTGGTGGGACTTTATAATTGTAAAGCAACAAAGAGATTTTGAAGGAAAAATGGCATTTTTCACTATAGGTTGTATGCATCTGAGTTATAATAAATTATAAATTTGTTAATTAAGGCAAGTATTTATTGCTGTGGAGTTTCCATCACTTTATTTTTCCTCTGGCCCCTCTGTCAACAAGCTCCCTGCTGTGTTGCTTGTCTTGTTTTGAAATTGAAAGCTAATGATTTCTGTTGTGGTTGTAGTAGTTGTACTGTTGTGGTAGTAATCCCATGATTATCCTTGTCTGTTGGCTATAAGCCTGGCAGGAGGTCTAGTGAATGGAAAAATGAGAACTGTCCGTCTGAATGGGTACTTTGAAGCAGTTGGATGTGTTAATCGGGAGCTGCCAGATATGCCCTGGTGCATCAACTCTTTGGTGGAATACAATAAGTGCTACTGTTGCTTTTGTAGTGAAAATGCAAATCTGGCAACTGCTTGAAATGGCTTTGTGATCGCCCTGGTTTTGGGGATATTCCGGGTGAGGGTGAATCTGTCCCAGTCAGTTTTGTGTATTTTTTACCCAGCCTGGTTTTACTTAAATCAGGTGGTGGCTGATACAGAGTAGATCTATTAAGAAGCCCATGTAGATGTTCTGAATGGAGAACAGGTTAACTGAGTGAATAATACACCCCTGCAACTGTAGTATGGAAAGATGGATACAGAATCAAACATTGTATAAGATGTGAGAGTGATTGTTTGGAAGACTGCCACAGACTAGTTTGAGGAAGCTTTGGATGCTGGTAACTGCTGCTCCCAGTGATAGTTAAGTGAAGTATTATGTCCCTTGCCAATATGAGTTAAATTATTTCCAGGTTACGTGCTGATGTGTTTCAATAAAAAGATGCTGAGCATGGTCAGAACTTTGAATGTTGAGTCTCCCGTGTGTTTTCTCGATGTTGGCATCTGCTGTAGATGTGTTGTCCCATCAAGTTACATTCATGATTTTGTCTCTTCTGTGCGTCTTTGTGGCTCTTGGTGTGGTAGTGACTGGGTTTGTATTGCTTTTCCAGAGTACGTGCTCATTTGCTCTTGAAGAAAATCCACCTGGCAAGATTTTTGCCAGGTGAATATTGCTCTGCATCTCTTGCTACGGAACTGGGATGCTTGGGTTTTGGGGATGCTGCTGGCATGGTGTTTGGTACTTGGCAGTTCTTGGTTTTTACTGATGTCAGTGGAATGAGGCTGGACAGATGCAGCTGACTTCCCCAAGCCACATATGTGTGTCTTCCTGAGACCTGGGATTCACCAAAAGATATGAAGCATACATTAGGAATTTAACCTCACTGTTTTTGATAAAAGCACCTAACTGGCTTCACCACATATTGCGGGCCATAAACAAATGCAGGAATCTTATTTTTTTTACCTTTCTCAGTGTAAACTATTTTATTTGAGTCCAGAAGGGATTGCTAAACTGTTGTGAAATGTATATTGTTCCTTAGAGGAAGATACCTAAGTCAAGAATTCAAAACAGCATGGATCATGACTGAAGAGAAAGTCACATCAGTGGATTAAAGCATGTTTTTTTTAAGGAGTTTATAGAGCTGCTTAGGATTTAAAGTCAAGGGTAACCCAGCATAATTGAGAAGAGAATAAGTACTGACCTCCTACAGAGCTGCTTTAAATACATCATGCACGCTGAAGATGCTTCCTAAGTGATGTCAATTGTCTGATGTCAGATGCTGGAGCTTAATATAAGGAAAGGCACCTTTCTGTTCACTCTGAGATTACCTCTTTAGAAAGGAAGGTGTAATATTTTGTAAATTAAATTACATGCTTTTGAGAAAGCTTTTTTGAAGGTTTTTCTGACAGTTACACTTTTCTCTACAAGCTTCTGAAAGACAGTTCTGTGCTTAAAATGTGTAACAGTGCAGTGGGTTGCATTTGACCATGTCAGACTGGTAATAGCAACTTATCACTGGGGCCTTGATTTGCAACCACCTTCAGAGGTGTGGCTGGAAAGGCTGATAACGCGTGGTCAGTGCAGAAATGTTTGTGGGATGAGCCCAAAGCCCAAAGAGGCTTTTTGACTTGGGTTTCCTGGTTGAAAAGGGCACCAGAGAGGTATGTAGGAAAACACTTGCTTGATTCTTCCCATGCTCTCCACATAGCAGGCTCTTGCATGTTCTTATAAATAATGAATTGCAGCACAACTCCCTAATCCCAATAGGGATGTTGTCTTAGTAGTGGTAACCTATCAGAGCTTGTACTGTGCAAGCTGCCCGTGTCAGAAGGAGTCATTTAGAATGCTGTGGCTTATGGTAGCAAAGTGCTGAACAGCTGTGTTGCAGATTCTACTCTGAGGGGTTTTTTTCATGTTTCTGTTGGCTGAAAAAATTCTTGTTAAGGCATCCCAAGCGTGTGAGCCTTGAAGCTCCATCTCCTGAAACGGAAAAAATATAAGTAATCTTCCCCTTCTGCTGCAGCACTTGGCATCAGTCACAAGTGGAAATGTCTGATTGCTTTGTCATCCCAGTGGGCAGCACTGCACATCTCAGAACTATACGGTGTTGTACAGCTTCACTTTGCCTGGCCTCTTTCACACAGAAAATACTCACAAAAGGGTGCAGGATTCAGTTCAGTTTAGCAGTTCATACACTTCATACATTTTAAGGTCACACCGTTGGAACTGAGAACTTCACCAAATAATTTTACTATCATCAGGCCTGTAGCTTCTATTTGGGTAAGGACAGATGGGAAGGGAAAAAGGAAGTATAAATGAAGAAGAGGAGATTAGTGAGGGTACGTGGGAACTGCAAAAGCAAACGAGTGGAGCTGAGATAGAAAGGTGCCAGCAGCTATTTTAGATAAGAGAAAATCTTTCATGTACACCAGTTGATATATTGGTTTGCACTCACTAGCAAGATGCCCGAGTTGGTGCATTAGCAGCATATTCACTGAGCAGACAATAGTGTCACAGCACAGGCTGACAGAAAAATGCATTTGCACATGGACAGGATCAGCGATTTCCAGCAACTGACATTTGATGTGCTTCTGTTAATCATGTTAGTCCTTCAGTTTGACGAGTTGCTACTTTTCATCAAGTATGCTCAGCCGAGCATTACAGAAACTGTGGCCGCTATAAGAGTTCAGAAATTTTATCTGGGTTGATAGTATCAGCTCAGGTTTGTGTGTATCTGTAGAATTACAAATCGGCTTTGCAGGACAGTGCCAAGCTCTGTACAAGCTGCACCCTGCCGTGGGGTGCCTGAGCTGAAGGAGCCTGTTGCCTTTTAACAGAGAACTCGAGAGCACAATTAGTGCAGCACCTCGTGGGTACTACAACAACAACAACAAAACATTCCATGGAGGTGCCCACAAATTTGAATAGCAAGGAGATCCCTGAACTTATTTGTTAATTGGAGTATAAATGGAGCCTTTTGTTTACAGACCTGCCAGTAGCTATATTGAAAGCTGGAGGTCCCAAGGTGATGTCAAGGAAGCAATACTCAGTGGTGATGATTGTGCCAAGGTGGTCTGGAGGGATGCAGAGTGCCATGGCCACATCTCCAGAGTGAGGGCAGGAATAGCTGTATTGTTCTCGTGCTGGTGCTGGCTTCGTGGAGAGTTGCTGTGACTTGGGACTTTCATAGGGTTTCAGTGTAAAGGACAGACCTGAAAGGACTCATTGCTTAACCTTTCCTTTGCTGGCCAGACCTGTACCTACTGTATTTCTTTTTCTTACATTTGTAAATGCTTGTGTATGATTTTTAGGCTGGTTTGCAGTATAAAAATAGAGAAGGTTTAACTTGAAGATCACACTTTTGTATTACTGAGGATGTCAAAGTTGCACTTCTGTGACTCCTGTTTTTACTTAGTTAAAACCCAGTGTTTGTGTGTCTGTGTGTGTCTCGTGTGTGTAAAAGGGAGAAACCCTCCAGATAGTGTCCAGTTGATGTGCATGTTGGAGACATGCACATCACTGCCTTGAGTTCAAATACAAGCACTCCATTATGAAGTGGTGGAGAAAGAGCAGAAACTCCTTCTCAGCAGACTCTGTCTGCAGGTGGGAAAGCCTGGGGTTACTGCAGAGACCCAGGAGGCCTGCACGAGTGCCTCACACCCTTGCAATTCCTCTTGAGTGGTGTGATCAACCACACCACGCTCTCTGAAATTACTTTGAGAACAAATCTGCACTATTAATATTCACATCTTCCTATGGAGAATTGTGATCAGCTGTTCTGTACGTTATTTGCATGCTGTTGTTGTAATTTGATAAAAGGAATCACACCATGGTTCTTTGCTTCAATGTTAAAAGCTGCATTAGGTGCTATAATAATCTAATCAACATTCAGATTCATTAAGCCATTCCAGTGTAAACATTTTTGGAAATTAAGAGCATCAAAGAATAAAAATGTGAGTAAAAATTAGTGCTGTTTCTCCCCTGTGTGTGTCTCAGTTGCATTTTACATTAAGTATACTAATTAAATAAACACTCTTTTGTGTAATTCTTAAAATGACTCAGATCTTTAATACGTATCTGAGCAGGCAGCCCAGTGGTTTGTCTAAATGGAAGGACAACTAGTGGGCGTTAATTGTTTGACCAGGTGCACATCTCTCTTTAATTGCAGCTGGGTCTAAAAGTTTAGCTTCTGCAGTGAAAACCCCTTGGATATCTGGAAGACACTGGAAACAGGCTTTCTTTGGGTGCTTTTGTAGTGCTACGGGGAGGTTGCAGGCACGACTTCCTTAGCAGTGATACTGGCCTGAGCTAGTCTTCCTCTTCCCTGGCTGTCCCTGGGCTGCATCATACCCTCCATTACACTGTCTCTACTACTTGAAACAGGCAGATCTCCGTGAAACAGGCAGATCACAGAAGTGGTTGAGGCTGGTCAAGGAAGGAAGGAAGTTGTAGATGCCCCCTCCCTGGAAGTGTTTAAGGCCAGCCTGGATGAGGCTTTGAGCAACCTGGTCTAGTGGAAGGTGTCCCTGCTGATGGCAGGGGGGTTGGAACTGGATGATCTTTAAGGTCCCTTCCAATCCAAACCATTCTATGATTTATGGTCGCTCTCCCTGCTCCCCCAGGAGAGGTGGTGGGTCTGTGGTTGTACACACTGTCCTGGTAACACATGCAGGCACGGCTCAGTCAGTCAGGTGCAGACATGAAGGTATGTGTGTGTGTTCCTACAAAACTGACTTCCTACCAGTGATAGTCGGTGAGTACATGTATCATCAAAGGTGGATCAATTGAGATACCATGGCCTTGGTGGCTCTAGTCTACAGCAGTTACTCCATAACAGATTACACACTTTTGCACAGGAGGTAACGTGAGCCTCTGTGTGCAGCAAATCATTGTTTCTCGTGTGATTTATAGACATTAATGCTTAAAAAGCAAAGTGAGTTTAATATGGATTTTTCTTTTCCCTTCTGAAAAACTCTTTAAATTCTTGATGTAGCTCTCAATCTAGTGAAGTAATGAGCATTTTTCTTCACAGGTAATGTTGTGAGCAACCTGGGACACTCCTTTTTCAGCCAGAGTTTCCTTGGAAGCAAAGAACATGGAGGGTTCTTGTACGTTGCAGCTACTTACCAGTCCCTGCAAGACCTGGTGCTCCCAACCCCACCGTACTTGTTTGGCATCCTCATTCAGAAATGGGAGACTCCCTGGGCTAAAGTGTTCCCCATTCGGCTGATGTTGAGACTTGGAGCTGAATACAGACGTACGTAATGTGCATTCTCTTAGCTGCAATTATTTCTGCAGGAGAATATATTCTGGTTTAGAGACACAGTCAGCCCTAAATTGTTACCTATCAAAGCCACACAAGCTTAAACAAGTCAAGTAAAAATTGCATTTCATACCGACACTGCACCCCGCTAACAGCACAGCGGTACTGAGGTTGTGATATGATCTACAGCCTTTTTACAGCTGTACTGGTTGATCAGGGAGATTTTTGTGGAGACAAATCTAGCTCTGAGCAGCTGTTTGTAGTTCACTTAGTGACCTGAAATAGAGTTACGTGCCAGACAAGTCTGATTGAGCTGGTGTAGTTAGGACGAGGGAGAGCCTTTGAGATGTTAAGCTCTTTCTGTGCTGAAATGAAAGAGCATTTGCTTTTAGGTTTTGAAAACTACACTCATTTTCCAGAGAACAACAGTATGTGTGCAGGGGCAGCTGACCTGGCAATCTGTTCTAAAAATTCTGTTGCAACTAGTAACAAATAGGCTGGAGATAGTGTTGCAGCTGACAAAAATCTTAGCATTTAGCATGAAATTAGCATGAAGTTAAGGTAAAATCTTTTTGAAAAAACATTTACCATTACTTGAGCAGAGATTGTTGGAAGTCGGTCCACTGTGATGGAGCAAAAATTTGCCGTCTTGCTCATCTGCTGTTTTAATTGGCACATCTTGTAAATCTGAATTACTATGAAAATGGTCTGTTTTGGGTTTTTTTTTTTTCAAAACTTTTTAACAAAATTAATTTTAGAATGTGCTTTATTAGGGATTTGTAAATTTAACTTGTGATACTTATGGAACATTGGGAATTTTTCGTAAAATACATGTATTACTGGAGAGGAAAAAAAAAATCTTCAAAATTTGCTTTCTGAGGATAAGGACTGTAGGTTAAACTTGTCTGAAGAAACAATAGTGTTAAAAGTGTGTAAGCTGTTGTGTGAATCCATGAGGTTTTCAAGTAGTGTATTTATTCCTGTCAGCATTTAGGAAAACAAACAAAGATGCTCATATTTTGGATGTGAGGTGACATCTGTTTTTGAGCACAGAAACAAATGTTTTGATATTCACAGACAGAAGAACCTGCTCTGCATGAGCTGGAAAGCTGGGGTTTGAATCACTTCTATTGCTGTGGTTTGGATTCAGGCACATTCACTTGTGCTGTGAGAGCTGTGACTGCAGATCCCTTCTCGGAAGGGGCTGCATTTGTGTCCCGGGTTCCCTTGGATACATCCTCTGTTTTGGTGGAGCTTTCAGATTTTGTCCATTTGTCCAGTGCCGCTGAGTGTGCAGCAGATCAGATGCAGGAATCACTCTGGCTTGCTAGATGTCCAGAAAACATCTGCTGAGCATCTGCAGATCAACTGTACATCTCAAGCACAGGGAATTCAGTGCATCTGGACGCAGCCAGGGTGGCAAACACAGGAAATTCAGCATTTCTTGATGCCTCAGGACACTGTGCATCAGTTGGTCAGATGTATGGTGTGTTTGTAGGAGCTGTGATGCTTTCCAGATGATCACTGTGCTCAAGCTGGAGCTTGTTTCTATCAGGAAATCCTGGTGATGTTATTGAAACCTGCTGA
>NW_010336783.1:49144-54734 GCF_000700745.2 Antrostomus carolinensis
ACTGCGAAGATGTGCGGCATTTTGGGAAATCGGGCTGTTTGCCTGAGGATAGTTTAGGAACCTTCCCTCAAACATGCCTTTAGAAAACCTTGGCATTACATATTGCTGCATGAGTCATGTTTCAAGCACTGTTATGGCTTCTGCTGCAACATAATGTAATGTAGCCAGATCCATACACTACACTTTGAATTGCGTCATAGCCATTTTACAAGTATGCCTAAGTCAGCCAAGGAATGCTGGAATTTTTCATTGCTGACATACCATAAATGTAATTTTAATTGTTTTTGTCATACTTCTATAGAGAATTTGCCACATCCTTATGAAATTATAAAAACAGAAAATGAAATAATCTCAATATTGTCTCTTGAATGTCACACTTCAGCCACAGAAGCTAAAGGCTTATGATGCTATAGTGGAGAGCAGCAGGATGGGTATAAAAAAAGGAGAAGCCATTTCCAAGAAGTAACTCAAGAAAAGCATTTAGAAAGGTCACCTTTGCAACCATTGTCCAGATCACTAGGTTTCAGTCTTGCAGTGTGGCAGAATTCCACATAATTCTTGTTTCTGGCATGGTGGGCAAAGAGCCATGACACACATGTAAGGTGCATTCTGATGTTAAACCCGTCTTCCTTTTGATTTTTAACCAAAAGGTCTTATTTTCAATCTCTTCTTTTGCTGCTACTTAACATATTCAACTGGGGAGATTGTAGTCTGGTTTTGCAGTATTTCAGAATTCAAATTGGAATCTGATCTTTTCTGTTTTATTTTATCCTAGTTTATCCGTGCCCACTTTTTAGTGTCAGATTCCGTAAGCCTTTGTTTGGAGAGACTGGACACACGATTATGAACCTTCTTGCAGTAAGTGCTGAGGCTGGGTTTGCACGTTCCATCGGTGGGAATGGATCAGTGTGGGGAGAACTGTACTCCTCTTTCACATAGGAGCTGGCATGCTTAGAAGATGACAAGAGGAAAGAGAAAAGAGTGGGCATTGGGTGAATTTACCTGCTGTTACTGATATTGGATGTTAGTTTTTTGACCCCATGGTGAATTGTAAAACACCCAAAACCTGACCACCTGAGAATTTTTGGATCCAGATACAAGTGCAGTAGTTGCTCAGATGGCTTCTTCAGAAGTGCTGGGTCATCACAGCTCTCCGATCATACAGAGCTTCAACTGAAGTTATTAGCTCTTTCTACTCTGTTAATATTTTCAATATAGAAAATTCTCTTTGATGCATGACTTAATTTCACTGCTAGAAAATCTAATAACTCTGTCCAGCCATGTAACAGAACACAGAGAGCAAATTTTCTTACATACAGGGATGACATTCAAGGCTGAAGAAAATATTAATTTTGATACAAATCAGTGAAATGACTAACAGTCAGGATGATGTTTTTTCATTTGTGTACTTTGATTATGTAGGTTACAAGCTGTGATGTCTCCCTCCCTCCCTGCCTTTCAGTCACCAATTAAAATTACTTTAATGGGCTAACTAGTAGTTACAAAATAATGATGAAACCTACAGTGTTAATAATGATCATCATGCCTAACTTTTAAATACTTGTTTTAATTACCAGGACTTCAGAAATTACCAGTACACACTGCCTGTGGTCCAAGGTTTAGTGGTTGATATGGAAGTCAGAAAAACCAGCATCAAAATTCCTAGCAACAGATACAATGAGGTAATGATTATAAGAAATACATTTGTGTACAGTTTCTTTGTGGTTGGAGGACCTGGGATCTAAAGGAATCTTATTTTATTTACTACCACTAGGGAAAACTGCCTCAAAAGCAAATTATAAATGCATGATGCACACATGTTTTGACAGTGAGTGAGGATAGCTCCACAGGAAAAAGGCAATTCAATTGAGTATTAATTAAACTCAAACTCTTTTTCTTCAGTTTTTCAACTGGTTACGTAAAGTGTAATTGTAAATAATAGAAAATACTGGTTTGATTTGAGCAAATAACTTGACAAACTACACTTCAGGTAAACTACAAGGAAAAAGTGTATTAGCTTTTGTCATTTATGTTGTGTGTGTATACTTGCAGCATTTATTAGTATTTGTGGGAGTGCTGTTTATTTTATGTAAAATATCTCTCAGCATCTAAATTTTGCACTTGATTTCTGGTATGACAAAATCCATCAGTGTCTTTAGGATTCAGTGCTGCTGGGAAAGCTGAGTGACAAGATATTTGAACAATAGTGAAAGAGAGCAATGGAGAACATGATTCATTTTGTGGTCTGTCTGAAGAGAAGGGGGTGACTTTGTAGTTTAAAACAAATGAGCATTTGTGGCGAGAGCAAAGCTCCTGAGCAAAGTGGTATTTGTAGAAGTTCTTGTAATATCAGAGCAAAATACAGCTTTATCTCAAGAGAGAATTTCCCTGCAAGAAGCATTTGAGTAAAATAACAGTGAGAATAAAGAAATAAATTGGAAAAAAGGGAAAAAAAAAAAAAAGTGTTGTTATGTGGAGTTTGAAAAAGATGGAACTGATGAAGCGAGAATATAAAGGGCCTGTTAAAAGGTGTGTTAATTCTTGATGCAGTTGTGAGAAAATGGAAAAGGTCAGTAAAATGTGCATGAATTAAATATGGAATGACACAGGAGATAGAGTTCAGTAAGCATTAGCTGTGCCTGGCCTTGGCAAGTGTGTTAGCTTCAGCTCAGCGTCAGGCGTTACACTGAGCTGGGCTGTGAGGAGATCCCTGTGTTATGCAGCTTAGCAAAAGCTCTGCAGTGTCTTGGGGTCTCTTTCCAGTGCAAAGCAACGATTCAGCTTTTTAAATGGAGAAAGTTTTATTCATTTAACATTACTGCCTGCAATCCAGTTGAAAGATTGAATTACTAGAGATTTTTCATCCGAGTATAGTTTGAATTAAACCACAAGACCTTTACTTTTTTCTCATGTAAAGCAATATTTAATTAGAAAAGGCTATCACTCAAACTATCTAGAAAGTTAAAAACTTGGTTTAAATATCATAGGCGGATTAAATGCAGAGAATTCAGACTGTAATTAACAAATTAAATATTAATATATAGTTTTATTACTAAATACATATCTTAATCTTCAAAATTATTTTAATTCTTTACAACTTCTAGTGATACTTAGTTGCTTGTTTAGTCCCTCAGTAAAGGTGACTGCCATTTTTTAATCAGTTGCCTTGTTATGAAGTACAGTTGCCATGTCCAGTTGTTTCTTGTTATGCTAATGGCAACTACTGGACTCCATAAAGATCGCTGCTGTTGAGCTAAAATCTTGTTTCTGGAATATGGCATGATAAACTAGATGATAATGAAATCCACTATTGTCTGATGCAAAATCTTAATTAAGTTTCCTCCCCAAACATTACACCTGTGCACATTTGTCAGTGGTGAGCATCAGCTGATGTTCCTGACACTATAATTAAGGTTTTATGTTAGACTGAGGAAGACAAATGCATTGTGTGTAGCGTGCATGCTTATCAGCTACGGGAAGCAGAGGATGGGAGTATGAATGCTGTGAAGAGATGTCAAATAATTCAACATTTTCCTTCTCAGCAGGGTTTTCACTGGGGGAGGGGTGCAATTTTATTAACTTTTTTTTTTTTTTTTTAAGCAAACACATAATTTTTTGTTTTGAAACAAATTACAGAGATAGATGACTCCCACAGTTTTATTTTTGGATCAAAAATCTCTGATTTGTCTGAGGCTCCATGAAGACAAAGAGAGGGGAAAAGGAAAGAAGCTGTGTAATTTACAAGAGTATTTTGTCAAGGCGTGTAACTAGGTGTATGTTAGATGATAATCAGCAAAACTGAAGTGCAGATATATCACAAACGCTTTTGGATGCTTTTTGGAGGCTTCCTCTGCAGAGAATTAGAATTATTTCTGGATGTCTATGATTCAGATCTTTATTAAAAGTCTTCAAAATGGGAACATTGGTCCCAGTTTCACCAACTCATGCATGTGAAGCACAGAGACACTAAAGCTTTGGTGTCTGGTCGTGGCAGAACCAGGATTAAATGCCACAAGTTTGAGTGCCAGTCTAGGACTGAACTGTGGAGGCAGCATTTATGATTTGTCATAAGCAACTGTAGTTGTGTAAAAAAGCCAGAGATTTCCTCTCAATGTTTTTGTAATGTTTTTTCCTGTGAATTTATTTTTTTTAAACAGCTAGAGATAATTGCTTTTGCAGCCCATGTAGCTCTTACACCATTTATCTTAATTGCATAAAAGGTGGCACTTTAAAGCTCCTAGGCAGTTTAAGACCTGAATGCTCTTTTCAAAAGCAGTTTGTGGTTCTGAGTGCTAAAATCCAACATGAGAATATAAGCGCTGTGGTGAAGCTTGCTCTGTCCGAGTGAACTGTTCCAAGAATCACCTGTTTATGGTAGTGTTTGACAGACAGAAATGGTAGAAATGGTAAACCTTTTTGTTTGCAGATGATGAAAGCCATGAACAAATCCAACGAGCATGTCCTAGCAGGAGGAGCATGCTTCAATGAGAAAGCAGACTCGCATCTGGTGTGTGTTCAGAACGATGATGGGAATTACCAGACACAGGCCATCAGCATCCATAACCAGCCGAGGAAGGGTGAGGACCAGCCGAGGGGGTTCACCAGGAGGCCGTTCCCTCCCGGTGCTCCGCATGACTCCTTTGCTCTTTGTGTTACTGTTACAGCACGTGGCTTTGGGAATCAGTCAGAACTGGGTTTGTCTGCTTTTCAACAAGTTTCTGTTGAGACATTCAGAGAAAATAATTCTGACTGCTGGCCTTAGTGAATAGCAGCTTTGGGAGTGAAGACGTGCAACACGAGGAATAGTAACACGTCGCTCTATCTGCCCTTTACCCCCTTGGTGCTTTATTCCCCTTATTCCCCTCGCAGAATCCAGATGTCGGGGGACACACTGTGTGGTTTGCATCCTGTGTACCATCCACATCACCCTTCTCTAAGTCAATGGTGCTGTTCTGAATTTGTCTGAGAGGTGTTCTAGCAACTTCATAGATCAAGCAGATGTAAAATAAAGCACATGACAGCTTGCTCCCTCGTAAATATGGTAGCACTGCTTGCAGAACACAGCTCAGGACTTGCAGCCCTCCCCAGGTCACAGTGCTGTAACTGGCTTAGGCAACATCTCTACATTCATAACGAGAGCTGTCTTTGGCATTATTGGAGACTACAGGTGAGGCTGTGGTTACCTGTGCTTGACCTCTACTAGGTGAAAGGAGGAAGGCTGGGTTTAGTATGAGAGAAAGATAAATAGGAATAAGCAACAACAGCAGCGCTTTAATAATGCATCTTCAAGAAACTCCTCATGTTCACCTCAATTAGACCATCTGATTTCCAGGCTTTATTTTTCTAGGCTAGGCTGAAAGGCTGCAGCAGCAGTGTGCTGAGAATTTAAATGTTGTGGTTTGGGGGAAAATTTCTGGCAAATACATTTATACTATCTCCAAATGAGAACAAGCCAGACAGAGCCCAAGTTTTATGTTTTGCAAGTATCCCCAGTCGCTCCAGTGAACATACTGGCCTGGGGTGTCACTCAGGACTGATGGTCGTATCTGACTTATGTTCATTTTACATATGGGACAAGAAGAGCAATTTC
>NW_010336783.1:54764-59905 GCF_000700745.2 Antrostomus carolinensis
GAATTTTACTTTAAATGTGGTGGCTTTAAGCTGTGGCCTTGCCAGTAAATTGGTGTTAAGAGTGTGGTCCATAAACAGCTTGCTCACAATCTTTGCCAGCTATGTGGGAACATTTAGAAGTTAATTATGTACTTGGTTACCCTAAATTAGTAGTCCTGAAATTTAGAGGTGCGTATGGGGAGAGAGAGAGATTAAATATGAGCGTTTATTAAGGTCGACAAAAACTGTTATCTCATTTAGAAAATAACTTGGTGATTTGCCCTTCCATATCCAAACCTGTGATGTGCATTAAAGTCACCATAATTCTAAGCAGCATTTGTCCTGTGATACCTGATTCTCGTGTAAGGCATTGTTTTGATGAAAGCCCCACTAAATCACTCCTGTTGTTGTTGTTGCAGTGACTGGTGCCAGCTTCTTCGTGTTCAGTGGAGCTTTAAAATCCTCTTCAGGCTACCTTGCCAAATCCAGTATAGTAGAAGGTAAGAACTGAACTGCTTGCTTAAAAGACACTGCTGCTTCCTGCTTAGCACAGTTTAGTTCTGTTGTTATCAGGGCTCTGCTGTTATGCCTTGGGCATTTCAATCGTGCTGCTGCTTCAGCTTTATCCTACTTTTTAGCAAAAAACCCCCTTGTTTCCCTTAATGAGAAGGAATTTGTCCAGATGCTGTAGAACAGGGACACAAAAAAATGAGGGTAAGATATGAAATACCTGGCTTGGGAGCCTGTGATCAGTTTAGTGGTTTCGGTTGAACGAGGAAATTGTGAGCCTAAGAAATATGGAATGTGTAATCCAGCGACCAGGAGCAGAATCCCTGCTAAACTTTTACTCTGTTCCCAAACAGCTCTGCATTATGCAAGATGATGACTGTGCATTGTTTGTGTGCTGGTATGTGCGCTGAGGAGAACATGACAAGTCAGGGTTGTTGAGCTGGTACCGCTCCGATATGGTTTGTTTTTCTTTTACCAGTTGGCACATCAACTGTGTACCCTGGGTTGAAAGCTGAGCTATGGAACTGTGTAGTCTAACCTCACTGCAGGTGTGGCAGTGCAGACAGCAGTGCTTTAGAGTTTGTGAGTGAGGTGTATGAGAAGCCCAGGCGTGCAGTCAGTCAGCACAGCTCCACTCATGAGCAGGAACTCCTTAAGCTGCACCAGCTTGAGAGCTTGCAGCTGTGTGAGTGTGCAGCCCATGGGCGAGTGGTCAGCCAGGGCTGAAAAGCAGCCATCTCATTCCAAGTCAGGATATGTAGGTCATGATACCATTTTCTGCATCTAAATTAATGGCTTAGTGCAAGACAGTGCTACAGGCAAGGAGTCTGTACGTTGGAGAAATGGATCATTCCCAAGTTATTTCTGCAGCAATTTAGACACACTGGTCCAATCCAAATTCTGTATCTTTCGCCACTGTCAGGCAAGCATTGACTTCCCCAAAACTGTCACCACTGGAGTGCTGCTTCCAGTGTCAACAGAGGTGATAGCTGAATGGAGGGGGGGTCACACAGGGTTTCTGAGGTTGCTTGGAGCAGGTGTCAAGTTTTGAGGCAAACTAATGCGGCCATTGCTACAGCTGATTTTACCTGGTAGTGGACTTCACATTATCCTTGTGTTTTCCCTAGTTAAGGCTCATCAGTGCTGTGTTTTAGCAATCTGAGAGCTCAGAATGGCCTTACGTAGTGTTGTTGCCTGTGACTCTTGAAATAGATGTTTAACCTTTCTGTTGCAAGAAGAGGAAGGATGTGTCTGTCTTTTTTTACATAGGCTCTGTTCAGTGTGCCTTATCTTGGCTTATGAGGATTTCTTGGTTCCCTAGATGGAGTAATGGTCCAGATAACTGCTGAGAACATGGACTCTTTGCGGCAGGCCTTGAGAGAGATGAAAGACTTCACCATCACTTGTGGCAAAGTAGATGCTGAAGATCCTCAGGAACACGTTCATATTCAGTGGGTAGAAGATGATAAAAACTTTAGCAAAGGGTAAGTAGAGGAGCAATCCCTTGACATTGAGTGGTGACTGACTGTATTTGTTAAAAATTTTAATTGATCTTATAAGGTGCATAAGTCTTCAAATCAATAGGAATTACAAGTCTGTGCCTCTATTTTGAGTGATAAGATGCAATTAAATGTAATTAAAATGGAACTGAGATACCAGAGCTTTGGGGCATCAATTTAGAAAGTTGTCAATGCAGTGGATTTTTTGCCATTGCTAATATGCAGTTATTGGAAACCACTGATCTGTCTCCAACACTCAGTGCTGAACCCTGCATATTGTGGTCACTTCGCTCTCTTGGTGCTTAGTTTGCATTATATAGAGCTGGAAATAAAACTGCTGAACATCCACAGCGTATCTTGATAGTTAAGCCAAAAGAAAGGGGTATATGGCAGCTTAAGTATTTATGGCAGCAGAGTGCTGCTGTGATGGGTACAATGTTTAAGGAATCAGCACCTAGAAAGAAGGATGTTTCTGTAGTTTCAGGCTCTCTAGATCAGTCTTAGGTTCTGTAATTAAACTGTGGGCTGTGTAAGTAGTGTTTCAGGTAATGCTGGCCTACACTGAGGTTACAAATGAATAAAAATCAAATCTCTATGAAATGCCTCAGTGCTGTGTTAGCACCTTACGGGATCTCAGCTCTGGTGCTAAGCTTCACTGAAAACCTGCAGGGAGGTCCTTCCTGCAGCTGGTTTGTGCATGTTGACCAGGGCAGGTGTCAGGGCTTGGAGCTGCAAGGGACAGCAGGGAGGACGCTGCCTCTTGGCTCTTCCCTCTGGCTCAGCCCAGACAGGCTGCTCACTATGAAGCTCCAGGCCCAGCACCAGCGTCGCAATTAGCAGTTGCATTCAAGATCACTGGTTTGGGCACCTGAGAGGAGCCTTTGGGGCATTCCCTTCTGAGGCTAATTGTGGTCTGTGCCTCATTAAGCTGATGTGGTAAGTTGCTGTGCAGTAGCAGTTCAAACTGCAGAACACTCAGTTACGAAAAAGCCCGCAGCGAGGGGACTCGGGTGGAGTAGAGGAGCTGCCCTTGGATCTCAGTAGTTCTCTTTTGCAATGGTCTGTGTTCATCTCCTGCCTTCTGCTAAGTCTGAACTTACCCTTTTCCCTCCCTTTGACAGTGTTGTAAGCCCCATTGATGGCAAATCAATGGAGTCTATAACAAGCGTGAAGATATTTCATGGCTCAGAGTACAAGGCAAACGGAAAGGTCATTCGGTGGACAGAGGTAAGTCCGTCAGATTGAACTGCCTGTAAACCCAACACTTGGCATTTTGGGATTGCAACTACCACCTAGTCTTCTTTCAACTTGCTCTCCCTGCTCACCAAAACTAAAGCAGCAAATTCTTCAGAACAAACCTGTGTTACCTTTCCTACCTGCAAGGAAAGATTCAATATGGGATTGTGCAGAATGAAATATCCAACCACTGATGTGCACTGGCCACCTCTCCTCACACAGGGCTCTTGAATGTGGAGGGAACCAGAAAAATACTTGTTGATTGTGTTACCCAAGGTAACAGTTGGTTTCATCTGCATTTGTGTTAAAAACTATCTTTTTAAATAGTGACAAATCTTAATTATTTTTTAAAAAAATGTTCTTTTGAGCCACCTTCTCTAAAATGTTGCAAGTTAAAATGAAAGTGCTGTGGCATAAATCAACTTGCAGGATCAGGATCTGCTCCATTAAGAAACTGCTTGCATAGCTGATGTCAGCTGTGTCCCTGCCAGCACACAAACGCTACTGGTCAAAGATTTCTTGAAGTGTTTCACTTAACCTGCCCAGGAGGAACCAAGTTAATCACGCTGCAGCTTGCTGCCTTAGTGTCCTTTTTTCCCAGGTCACTTGGGCTCAACAGAGACAAGTTCAGTGACAACAAAATACACACTTCATGCTGGGATGGCTTCTGCTAAAAATGTGACTTTTTCTGAAATTAACTTCTATTTAAAAGCAGGTCTTTATTAAAAACTATGTGCACTATCTAGTGAATTTCCATAAAGAGGCTTTTGATCAGAACAGAAAGCTTTTTGAGAACACAACTATTTAAATCTTTCTTTTTAAGTTTTTTGGTTTTGTGTTTTTTTTTTTCTTTCTCCCCAAGGTGGTTTGTCTTCAGGGTCTTTTGCTGGTCTTCCTTGAGCAGCTCTTCTTTAAGTCTTCATTTGTAAAAAGTTTAAACAGCATCTCAGTAATTTTATGTTCTAGAAAAGCCAAGTGCCATGTCTTGTGTTAACTCTTTCCTTCAGGTGTTTTTCCTGGAAAATGATGAGCAACATAATGGTCTGAGCGACCCAGCCGATCACAGCAGACTGACTGAAAACGTGGCAAAGGCTTTCTGTTTAGCTCTCTGTCCTCATCTTAAATTGTTGAAAGAAGATGGAATGACTAAGCTAGGTCTGCGTGTTACACTTGACTCAGACCAGGTAAGTTGTGAATTGTTTTGGGTTAACTGGGGGGGATGTTCCTTTGACAGTTCCCTAAAAAGGGAATACTCCACTTCAACCCCTCTCTTGGTTAGAAAAGTACCAAGTGGTGCTGGCTGCTGTGTGGTGTTTTGGGCCATCTGTTAAAATGGGAGAGCTAGTGCCTGGCCTGAATTAACACCAGGCTTGACCCCCATATGCTCCTGGCAGCACCTGCTCTGTAGTCAGAGACCTGCGAACAGCCCTGCCATGTGCATGGAGGAGACTCTAAATTGGCCTTTTCACCACAAGTTAAATAGAGCGGGGATGTATTAAATGTATTCTTGGGTGAGTATACACCACTGTTCACAAACATGGCTGTTTTTAAAAGATCACACTGCATACAGAATCACAGACTGGTTTGGGGTGGAAGGGACCTTAAAGATCATCCAGTTCCAACCCCCCTGCCATCAGCAGGGACACCTTCCACTAGACCAGGTTGCTCAAAGCCTCATCCAGCCTGGCCTTAAACACTTCCAGGGAGGAGCAGCCACAGCTTCTCTGGGCAACCTGGGCCAGTGTCTCACCACCCTCAAAGCAAAGCAGAGAAACAGATGGAAGGTCCCCTCAAGAGCACGCTACAGCAAAAGCAGAGATAAGGGTCTCCTGGTAAGAGAGCTGGCCTTGCCTTGGAGGGGTCTTGTTCTTAGTATCATCCAGTTTTTAAATCCTGTGTGACGTAATCTGATGACAC